>NC_046160.1:32368716-32594415 GCF_011064425.1 Rattus rattus | reverse complement strand
TAGAAGTTACGTATTGCTGCCTAGAACAAATGAAACTCAAGACGGATGATCAAAATGTGAAGGCTTCACTCCTTCTTTAAAAGGGGAACAAGAATACCCTTGGCAGGGAAGAGAGAGGCAAAGATTAAAACAGAGACTGAAGGAACACCCATTCAGAGCCTGCCCCACATGTGGCCCATACATATAGAGCCACCCAATTAGACAAGATGGATGAAGCAAAGAAGTGCAGACCGACAGGAGCCGGATGTAGATCGATCCTGAGAGACACAGCCAGAATACAGCAAATACAGAGGCGAATGTCAGCAGCAAACCACTGAACTGAGAACGGGACCCCCGTTGAAGGAATCAGAGAATGAACTGGAAGAGCTTGAAGGGGCTTGAGACCCCATATGTACAACAATGCCAAGCAACCAGAGCTTCCAGGGACTAAGCCACTACCTAAAAGACTATACATGGACTGACCCTGGACTCTGACCCTCAGTGGTAGCAATGAATAGCCTAAAGAAGAAGAGAGACCGGGCTGAGAGATGGCTCAGTGGTTAAGAGCACCGACTGCTCTTCCCAGGTCCTGAGTTCAAATCCCCAGCAACCACATGGTGGCTCACAACCATCTGTAATGAGATCTGATGCCTCTTCTGTTATGTCTGAGACAGCTACAGTGGACTCATATATGATAAATAAATAAAATATTTAAAAAAAAAAGAAGAAGAGAGACCAGCATCACTTAGGTGAAATATTCTGGAAAGTGTTTCCCGAAAGTCAGTACACAGAAGCTGTGTTCCAGAGGCATCCAAGGTTATACTTTGTGCTGGCAGCTGAATTTGGTGGTGTAAGAGCCACCCTGATGGTACTGGGTTTGGAGGCATGAAGGTCATGGAAAGCAGCTTTGGCTTGGCACTGTGAGAGGTCAGGAGAGGCCATTGGTGAAGGTGCAGCCTCAGTGGCAGTTGAAGGGATACTGCTGGGAAATTTAGGCTTTCTAGGAGAGGCTATTAATGAATGTGCAAGCCAGGGACAGCAGAAAACCCCAGCATCTTGAAGATGCCAGTACCATGGGATGACCATCAAGAACAGCAGCAGCAGTGGCGTGGAACCAGTTAGATGCTAGAGGACAAGCTGTGTGTGCTACAGAGGGCAGATCTGGAGAGGTGACTGCTGGTCTTATTTCAACTTGATACAAGCCAGAGTCTTCTGAAAGGAGGGAAGAAGAAATGCCTCCGAAGGACCCAGCTGTAAGGCGTTTCTTAATTAGTGATTAATGTGGGAGCGCACATTGCAGACAGTGCTATCCCTGGATGGTAGGCCTGGGTTCTTATTTTTTTTTTCTTCCATCTTTATTAACTTGAGTATTTCTTATTTACATTTCGATTGTTATTCCCCTTCCTGGTTTCCAGGCCAACATCCCCCTAACCCCTCCCTCTCCTCTTCTCTATGGGTGTTCCCTCTCCCCATCCTCCCCCCATTACCGCCCTCCCGCCAACAATCCCGCTCACTGGAGGTTCAGTCTTGGCAGGACCAAGGGCTTCCCCTTCCACTGGTGCTCTTACTAGGCTATTCATTGCTACCTATGAGGTTGGAGCCCAGGGTCAGTCCATGTGTAGTCTTTGGGTAGTGGCTTAGCCCCTGGAAGCTCTGGTTGGTTGTAGGCCTGGGTTTTTTAAGAAATCAGGCTGAGCAAGCCAGGAGGAGCAAGCTAGTAAGCAGTACCTCTCTATGGGCTCTGTATCAGTTCCTGCTTCCAGGTTCCTGCCCTGTTTGAGTTCCTGTCCTGGTTTCCTTCAGTGATAGAAGTACAAAGTGGAAATGTAAGCCAAATAAGTCCTTTCTTCTGGAATTTGCTTTTTGGTCGAAGTGTTTCATCATGGCAGTAGAAACCCTAAGACACTAGCTATGGTCTCTTCTCAGGGCACATATGCAGGAGTTTATGTGAAATAACATAATAACAGTGCAGACAAACTACTCAAAGGGACCAGTTCAAGTGATGGTCTCAAACTCAGGACAAATGGCTGCGGTGCCTATTTAACATATCAAAGTAGATGCTGGCTGCCAGTCTCTCCCAGGACTGCCCATACCTGTTACAGTGTCATCCTGGCTGGCAGGCATCACCCTCTGCCCTAAACCTCCCCAACTCCTGAACCTCCTTTCCTTTTCCCCAGGTTCTCTGATTCCTTTATAACCATTTTGGCAGCCAGGTGTCTTGGTTCTTTTGATCTCTGGGTTCCGAGGAGCCTTCATATTCTCTCTCTCTCTCTCTCTCTCTCTCTCTCTCTCTCTGTCTCTCTCTCTCTCTCCCTCTTCCCCCCCTCTCCATTCAAATACTCCCTACCATTATCACAGGAATTGTTAATAAAAGCTCAATTTCAAATCCTTCCAGCCTTAGGTGATCCCAGTATTTCCAGGGAAATTTAGCAGGGGCCTTGATGGATAAGGTATCTGTGATGCCTCCATCTTGGGAGAAAACCCTGACCAGATACCCTCTAGTATATATTGATTAATTTACTCCCCAACTAGAGAGTGCACAAGTCAAGATTCTAACCCGGGCAGTGGCTCCAGGGCCAGCACACTTCACTATCTGTCTTTGTCCTTGCCTTTGTATCTGTGGCCACGTTTGAAACAAGAATAAGCAGAGTGATTAGGAACCTAAAAGGGGCAGAGAGAATTTGTGCTTCACTCGTGCCTTCGAAGGGATTGCTTTTCATGTAAGATTTTAAATGACACACATTTGTTCTGAACGATTAACTTTGTGGAGCTGGGATAACACAGATTTTTTTTGGAGTAATATAAACAAAAATGAGATGTTAATTAAATAGTTACTTTTAAGAGCCCAGTCATTTACTAGCTTGGAAAAACAACCCTACTTATTGCATTATTGTGTTGCCATTAATTCAAATATTTCTAAATAGAAATGTGGAGATGAAATGCTTTTATTGAGTGTTTAGATTTACATAAACATATAACTGGGCTGGCTGGTTAATATCCTTTATGCCATATAATCTTCATCATAATCTCACGAGTTATCTCTGTGACCGAGAACAACAATGCTCAGGGATGTTCTGTAGCTTGCTTGAGTTCACAGCACTGACAATGGAGACCTGAGGCCAGGGTCTTCCTGTTTTATCACATGCTCACTTGAGCAGACAAATGGACTTTCAGTTTTAAAGAGATGAACATTTATAGTCTTGATCTTCATCCTACATACATTGCAGATATGACACCGAGCCCGTGCCTAGACATGGTCAAGAGACACCTGGGGTATGCCAAGAATGTAGAGCAATTCTCAAAGATTAGAAGCCTCCATTACTCCATGTGTCAACAAGCAGGACAATAACAGTTGAGGTGAATAGGAGACAGACATGGGGTGGCGACAGAGAAGATGATAATGTTCAAACACATTAATAGGGTCATGATGCTGATCTTTAGAGGGGTGACATTTGATCATAGAGTCACGAATTAAACAGATGTCTTACATGTTCTGTCAGGGTTTAGGGGAACAGTTTGGAGAGCCTCATGGGTCTGAGTCTATAAGGACTAGTGGAAAAGGATCATTGTTAACTGGGGAGTTAGAGATGTTGATAGGGAATTTGAGTTTTGACCATGGGGATGTGGAAAGGGAAAGACAGTAGTCATAGCATGAGCCTTAAAATATAGTGGGAGACTTTTTAATCAAGACAATGATATGAATTCTGTAAGGAAATTAAGCTTCTAAAGCAGGGCTAGTTAGACCTTGATGTGATAATGGAGGATTTTCTTTTTTTCTGTCTTTCTTTTTTTATTATCCATTTTCTTCAATGTCATAGTCAATAGCTACATGTGATGATAGAATATTTAATTTGTGGATAGTGTAACTAAGGGACTGCACTCATTGCTTTAATTTATGTAAATTTAAACTTGAATTGCAGTGTGTGTAGTGATGACCATATTGGACGAAATTGCTCTATTTAAAGAAATATGGGCTAAAAAATGCAGCTTAGTTAATAGAGTATTCAGAGTCCTGAGATCTACTCCAAGAATTCATGAACTGAATGTGTGGATGTATGCCTTTACTCCCATCACTTGGGAAATGGATACATGGGGATCAGAAGTTCAAGGTCTTCCTGGGCTACACATAGAGCCTGAGGCCAGACTGGATCAATCAATCAAATTATTTTAAAAAGCAGAAAATGTTCTAAATTCATTTTTATCAGGGACTTGCCAACAAACTGTGAAGGTTAAGCTATAAATGGAAAAAAATGCTCAGAGATTCCCAGGAACCATCTGAGTTAAGAGTTTATGATGGATAAGACAGTATAAGAGAACACCTCTAATTAATTTTATTAAGTATCTGCAATTAATATTGTAAAGAGAGGTTTATTCAAAGCACTATTGGGTGGTGGCATTTACCAGGTCATTTGGCCATTGTTGTCATTTGGGGATGGGAAGGAAGGAAGAGGTTCCAAAGGTAGATAAAATTATTGTTTTACCTAATATTTTGAAAGTTCATCCTAGAAGAACATGTTATGTATTCATATAATACATATACATAATACATATAATTCACATAGTACATCACATGAATATATTATATGAAGATAATATATTACAAGATGTCTTAGCTTGGGTTTCTATTACTGCATTGAAAACACCATGACCCAAAAGCAAGTTGGGAAAGAGAGGATGTATTCAGGGTACACTTACACATTTCTGTTCATCACCAAAGGAAGTAGGACAGGAACTCAAACAGGGCAGGATCCTGGAGGCAGGAGCTGATGGAGAAGCTAGGGAGTGGTGCTGCTTATTGGCTTGCTTCCCTGTCTTGCTAAGTAAGCTTTCATATAGAACCCAGGATTACCAGCCCAGGGATAGCACTGCCCACAATGGGCTGGGCCCTACCTCATTGATCACTAATTGAGAAAATGCCTTATAGCTGAATCTCATGGAGGCATTTCCTCAACTGAGTTTTCTTTCTCTCTGACGACTCTAACTTGGATCAAGTTGAAGCATAACACCAGCCAGTATCCAGATCAACCAAAACTTCAAGCTGTTTTTTAATTATGAGGCCAGAAAAAAAAAAACCCTAAAAAACAAAATCTTAATGCAAATGTAGAAATGTGCTAAAGGTCAAGGCTAACCCTACTTGGCTTCAGCAATGGGAAGCAGTAATAATTAGGTCTCAGAGAGCCTTACCCAGCAGTAGGTATGGTCCTCGGGGTCACAGACTTTCTTCCAGACAATCCCCCTTCAAATGAGAGCTGATGGTAACTTGGTAGGGGGAAAGATTGAGGCTTTCTTTGTACTTCCAGGGAGCTGGGAATGCCTCATTTCCTTTTGCACGAACCCTGAATTTCAAAAGAAGGAGAAGCAAAGGCTGCAGGGTAAAAGAGTCTAGTGATCTCACAGCTTTTGAGGTTCCCTTGACCTCCTGGGCTCTGAGAGTCTTCCCTGGAACAGAAGTAGCTTTTTCGAGGTCTGTGAATGGAACGGTTCTTCTCTAGCACAGAAGAGCATAATAAGTATTTCACATCTTAATTTTTTTTATAATTTTATATCCTGGAGTAACAGTAGGGAGATGGCGTGACTTTATTATTATTAATTATTATCATACTATTATAGTTTCCCAGTCTGGCCCTTTGATATTTACAAGTTCAGACAACGTGTGGTTTCTAAGCCAGATTTCATAACCTTAAACTACCTTCCCACTTGGCTTTCATCCATTCTATTCCGTTTTAGATCTTGTTTATGTTTGCCCTGAATAACGAATTGGCGGTGAAGTTTATTTTGCCACATGGATGGAAAGCATCAGAGGAAGACAGTTTGGATGGCACCTACAACGAAGCACAGCTACAAAGTTTGGGTGTCAATGTTTGCCAGTCCCTGGCTGGGTGGCTGAGTATTGAGATGCCCACTGAATTCTGTCTGATCCCTATCAACTGCCTCATGAGTCTATAAGCATCATGCCTACAGTCTGGAGTCTCTGTTGAAACGTAGAAAGTCTCTTTGCTACCAGACCTGGCACTGAGAGGCACACATCGTAAGTGCGTCTGTGTGTGGCCTGACGTGAAATAACATGAAAAGCCATTCTGGGAGGATGCTCTTGAAGATCCTAGGTACCAGACTGGGTTTATACCTTTGAGAGTAGGGCTGTGTGTTCCTCGGGACAGCATTGAGGCCATCTGGAAAATTGTTACAAATGCAAGTTCCCAGGCCCTGTCCTAGACCAACCGTATCTAAGAGTGCTGAGATATCTGAGCAGACCTTCCAGGAGCCTGTGAGCTACTTTTAGTCTACAAACCACTGGTATAAGAAACAGGAGCTAAAAGGAATGTGTGAAGCTGCGAGCAAAAGGGTCATGCATGTGCATCTAGAAATCTCTTATCCTAAACAAGGAGACACATCGGAGCCAGTACTGACTCGTCAACCAACCACAACTGCAAAATGTCTGTGCAAGGACGCAATGAGTATCTGAGCCAGGATGTAGCGTTGCTGCTAAAGCTCACCGAACCCAGCTAAGAGATGGCAATGAGATTTAATGTACAGTGCTTGGTCACTGATAATTGTTGAGTATGAGGACGAGAACTCAGAGATGATTCCTAGCTTCTGACTTAGGGAGATAGCAATGTTATTTAACAAAATAGAGGATATTAAGAGTACCCCATTTTTTCTTCAACCACCCCCCCCACCAAATGCCAGAGGATAATAATTCAATATACAGTTGTATTTGTGTGGTTTGGTCTGCTTGGCTAGAACTCTGGAGGAAGGATTCTGTTGAAAGGTTGATAATAAAGTATTGACCACAATGTCATGAACACAGCAAGGCTTATTGAAACCACATGCCTCCTGAATGGGAGTACATGTTATGACGGGTCTGTCTTCACTTCTCTTGGGCACCTGCATTTTCAGTTAAAGACTTGACTGTGGAGATTTCCCCGAGCCTGAGTACAGAGAGAGTCCTGTTAGCACACTGGTGCCAAGGGCTGGTTTGCGTAAAATAATGCACCCTTCACCAGGCCATGTCAGACCTTTGACACTGGTTAACTTTGCCAACACCAAGGATGTGGTTTTGACCATGGTCTGTATAAATGTAGGTATTAAGAAGCTATGCAAAAGAGTGGTTATTCTGTGTGGTCATAGACTTCAAAAGGTCAGAGCACAACAGGGTCACAGCATTTGATGGCAGAAAGAGCTCAATGATAAGTGATCAAACCTGCTTATTTCATAGATGGGAAAATTAAGGCTCAGAGTTGTTCAAGACGAGGGGCCGACTCTTTCAGGGTAAATACAGGATGCTTTTCTCCGGGACTGCTTGCACACAACCCCTAATTTTGTTGCATATCTCACTCAATGGCAGTGATAAGGTCAAGCATGCTAGGTGCAAGTAGGCACAGCAACATGTATTTTCCATGTCTCATATCCGTCTGAACATCAGAGAACATTGGAAATTCTTCCTTTAGCAATTGGGCATACAGATGTTAAGAGCATCTGGGATCTTGTTAAATCATATGGATGGCAAGGTGTTATATGGGTCACTGTTAGGGTTTGGATGTGTAAGGCTCCTCACAGGCTCACTGGGTCTCCAATTGATAGTGTTGATTTGGCTTCTATACCTTCCCCTACCCCCCCTCAGTTCTTGATGTCTTTGTGGATACCGTATCAGCTTGATGTTGTCCTGTACCCCAAGCATTGTTGCCATGTCCTGCATAGAGTCCATTGCCCCATTTGATTACAAGCTTGAGGATGAGGAGAACACACCTAATCATTTTATTCATATCTATGCATGTACCTGACACCTTTTCAGGAAGCAGGACCTCGCTGGAAGAAGAGGGTGTCCAGGGGGCAAGCCTTACGGGTTACACCTCAGCTTGGCTATTGGTCTTAGTCTTTCTCGACTTCCTGGTTCATAGGCTGTCTTAATTAAGGTTACTCTTGTTGTGATGGAAAACGATGAGCAAAGTAATTTGGGGAGGAAAGAGTTTATTTCACTCACAGTTCCATATAATAGTTCATCATTAAAAGGAGTGAGGGCAGGAACTAAAGCAGGGTAGGAACCTGGAGGCAGGAGCTGATGTAGAGACCTTGAAAGAGTGTTGCTCTCTGGCTTGGTCCTCCTGGTTGCCCATACTGATTTCTTATACAGCCCAGGACTACTAGTCCAGGATGGCACCACCCTGAATGGGCTGGACTTCCTCCATCAACCACTAATTAAGAAAATGCTCTACGGGCTTGTCTACAGTCAAATCTTATGGAGGCATTGTCTCAGTTGAGGTGCCCTTCTCTCAAATGACTTAAGCTCGTGTCAAATTGACATAAAACAATCTAACATACAGACAAGCAGCTTTATGTTCCTGCTGACATGGATTCTATACCTTCTCATATTCCCCCCAGCCCTGGCCTCCTTTGTGGATACTGTATCAGTTCATGCTATCCTGGGCCCCCATCATTACTGCGCTCCCGCTAGAGTCTGCTGTCCCATTTGATTACAAGCTCTAAGACTGGGAGGACATAGCCAGTCCATCTTGCTCATAGCTGTGCACGTATCTGACACCTAGTAAATGCCAAATGAATGCTTTTTTGAGAGAAGGAGTTGGGGGGGTGGTGTGTGTGTGGACTTTTCAAGGGCAGTGGCCATGAGATAGCCATCCCATTTTCCCCAGGCCTCAGGCTCTGGTGTCACCATCAAAAGTTTTTTCCCTGCAGAACTGAAGAAGAAGAATCATTACTTAGAGATCTCAGGTTCAGGAAGGAGATGCTTCTTCGGGGAAAGAAGGCAGTTGGTTCAGAGAGAACAGAGTAAAGAATCCAAACAAAATGTTAGGGTGAGCTTGCAGATGCTCTCCCATGCAGCATACTGTAAATGTGAGGGGAGTGAGCTACAAGGAGAGGAATGAAGCTTGGCTTTGTGTAGTACGCATACTGCTTAGCCTGCTTTCTTCCCGGGTCACACAACTGCCAGGCGTCAGTCTGAGGTATCTCACAACACTCATGCACAGTGGGCATACTATAAATGATAAATTGGTGCTTGTGAGAAATGATAATAGTGTAAATGTTTGTTCAGCCTCTCCTCCAATCTAGTTCTCCAATGGAGAGTTTTTGGCTGTAAAGTAGATTACCTCAGAGCTGGAAGAAACTGGTGTCCTGGGGGATGGAGATTGTGGTGCCTGTACAAATGGTAGGTAGCAAGGGGAGTCTGGCCCCAATCACATACCCTCCAACGCTTCCAAACCTCTAGATAGCTGGCTGTGGGTAAAATGTCATGGAACTGCACAAGGGCCCCAGGAGCATCCTTTCCTTGGAGAGCTTACTTCTATGCATTCAAGGAGCCAGAATGGTGCTTCCTGAGAGCAATTATTAATCAGCAATAACAGCAGGGAACCTAATGAAGGGTCATAGCACCAAGGTGTGGCAGCCTACAGGGCACTGAGTAATGATGGTTAGTTAGGGAAAAGCCCGTTTCCTTTCCTTGTAGGTGATCTCTTGCTCTTCTCAATAGATAGCCTAGAAAGTCCTGCCTACATAAAGTATGCTCTAGAACGTATCACGGACACTTGTAGGTAGACAAGGAATTGGCCAGACTAATGGAACAGGAAGAGAGGCATCTCGATGGGAGCTGTCTCCCTAGGGTCTTTGTTCCTATCCTCTCATACTCTCTCACCTGAGACTCAGCATCCTCTCAAAGAGCAAGAACCAGGAAGAAAAGACAGGCAGGGCCGGGTGAGACTGTTCTCAACACCATTCACTACCAATGGGCTGCCGAGCTGTGTGGTCCCCGGGAAACCCTTTCAAGGCTGGGTCTTTTGTGTGTGGAGAGGATGGTGATAAAGCTTTCCTGCTCCTGTGGACCCTGAATGAAAGTCAGTGGTTGAAAAGAGCACGTGAGCTGCCTGAGTGGGGAGGCAGCCACTGAGGGCTCCCTGTGGCATACCAGCCTCCGTGAAAGCCGGGCTGTCTGACCTGGTGTTTTGGCAGCCAAATCACTTGCTTCAGGTATATGTGTGTGCACTTGAGTGTGCAGGTGTCTGCGGGTGTTTGCCGCTGCAGACAGGGCTTGTTAGAGGGAGTGACAGTCTTGTCATCCTGTTTTTCTAACTCTGTAGGATAAACCCTGTCCCCTAAGTTTAGTCCTCTGCCTGGCACCTATCATGTGAACGTGTATTGATATATGCATGGCTCGCATGTGTTCATGTTCATTTCTGTTCTCTCTCTCTCTCTCTCTCTCTCTCTCTCTCTCTCTCTCTCTCTCTCTCTCTGTGTGTGTGTGTGTGTGTGTGTGTGTGTGTGTGTGTGTGTGTGTGTGTAGAAGCCAGAGAACACTTCTCGGGTACTAACTTGACACCATGTTTTTAAGACACAACCTCTCAGCATCCTACACTGGCCATACAGGCTGGACTGTCTGGTGAGCTGCGAGATCCACTTCCCCAAGGGCTTGGATCAGGTATGTCTCAAAAGGTCAGACATCCTTTTTACTTGGGTTCTGAATAAACTCTGGTCCTTGTGCTTGCAAGGCAAACACTTTACTGAGTGAAACATCTCCAGAAGTCCAACCTGTAGCTTTTAACTCTGCCTTCCCATGACTGAGTCCTTGTCACTCAAGTGTCTTGTCCTGAGAGCAGGGACTTGTATCCACAGTGCTCTGCAAACTCTCAGTTCACATGTGTGAGACTCACTGGGAAAATACAACTCATAGTGTAGTAAGGAAAGGAAAAAGAGTTAGTCCCGTCTGATGTCTCACTGCCTTCCATCGTTGTCCTAGACACTCTAGTCTGGAGTCTTTCCTTCTCAGATAGGATTCCAAGAGGGGGGTATTCCCCTCCCACTTTACAATGCAGTCACCAAGGCTGGGTGATGAGATGTGAGCACCAGTAGGGGAACCCAGGGCTTTTATTTTGTTTTTCTGTCAACAATTCTGAGCCATGACTCTCAATGCTTCCAAGCCCACTGACAATGGTCCCGTCTCTAAGCAGGTTCCCCAGGTGGGAAGCTTGTTCCTTTTCTTTGGATCATCCATGTTTGAGGCCGATTTTCTCTATGTTCAGCCCGTTCTCATTCTCACTCTCTTATTTCCATTTTATCTGGAGCAGGGGAGATGGCCAATGTAGAGTAGGAGGAGTTGAAAGACGGAGGAGTTGAAAGACGGAGTTCTTCACATCGGCCTGTACAACTGTAGAGAAAGTTCTTTCTCAGGTCTTATGCCTCTCTGTTAGTGATGTAAGCTTAGTCTAGAATGCTATTGTAGGGCCTCTCCGGCTCTGCATTACATCCTTAAAACATTCTTCTTTTCTGAAATCCTAGCCTCTCTCGCTGAAGCTTCATCCCTCTGGCCAGCCTGTCTTAAAGCACAGCGCCACCTTCTGGTGATGAGCTTAATACAGATCCACAACCTGCCGCCCCCCTCCCCCACCACCACCACTCCCAATCCTCCTCATACACACATATACACATATCCTTTTGGGCTAGAGTCTGGCTCTGGTTCCTCCCTTCTCCGAATGCCAGATGAAAACCTAATGAGTAACCTGTCTGTTGGCTGTGGGGACCACTCTTCAAAAACTTGCTAGGCAGAGCCAGTGGTGAGCCACAGCTTTCTTTCATCCAGAGGTCCTGATGCCTTTCCAAAAGCTAAGTGCCGAGGTGACTGAAAGCACACTGAGTCCTGAGGCCCAGGGGTGGGGGCAGCTAAAATATGTAAGGGGTGTGTTCCTTTGGAAATCAAAGGCAAAAGTAGGTAGGGTCCCCTTGCCCCCACATGCTTCCTTTTTCATTTTTTGTTTGAGGGGTAGAAGTAGGCATCAGAAAAGTATCCAAGGAAGTCCCCAGAGTTATTTATGTGTTTATTTATTTTATGTACGCAGTTGGAAAAAACAGTCAAGAAAAAAGACATAGAAGGGGCATATTTGGAGTTGTCTCTGGGCACCTGGCCTTTGTCCATTTGATGTCTGTCTTAAGTACATGCACGTAGCTACTCTCATGGTGTCCTACCCAGACTGGACTGAGGACTCAGCCACAGCCTGCCACAGGCTTTTGTTCCAGGAGCTGTCTGCTAATTACCTGTGGGATGAAGGTATATGTGTGTGCACTTGAGTATGCAGTACGGACTAGTCTTTATGTTGGAGAAACTCAATTGCCTCCAATCAGATAGGCTATGTGTGGCTCTAAGAACCTAGAAGTACACCCAGCATCCGTCTGGGGACATTAGCTGAATAAAGTCTAGACTGACAGGTAGGAAGGAGCTCTGGTCCCAGAATGACCATGTACTCCCTACTTTCTGTGTTTGCAAGCATCTTCCCTCTGCCGTCTAGAGCACCTTACTTTGCAAGGAGAGAGTAGAAACCCACTTTTAAGTCTTCTAAACTTCCTTCCAGTCCATGGTTCTAGGAGTTAGTTACCTATTGAGTTTTTATTCCGACTCTGCCTCTTAGCATTAGGCATTGTGGTAAAGCAGGAGCAGGGAAGTGCTGGGGTCCATTGCTGTGTGTGCTTAAGCTTCTAGGTTTCCCCTGTTCGCAGGGTTCTTGGGAGACATGTAGTGCTATGATGGGGCATTGCTATTGTTGATGGGACGGTTAGCACACACAGGTGCTTAGGCCAGGATGGAGCTGTGTACTGGGGATAGGGTAGGCAGAAAGACCTATTTGGGTTGTACAGGATTCCATGCTTAGAGTCACCAATGACCACCAAAGAGGTTCCCATCCTAGCTAAACTAAGGAAGTTGTGAACAGTTGAAGTGAAAAATGTAAACAGTTCCCAATGATGCGGTTGCTTGTGTCCATTCAGCCTGGTGGTCCTGCACAGAAACACTTACTTGTGTGCATAGGTGCTAAATGACAGGGCCCACAGGGAAGAAGTCCAGAAGGGTGATACTCTGCCGCCAGATCTTAGCCCTGTGGCAATTGGCAGGAGCTGTTGGTAAATCACTTGGAATCCTGTGGGTACCTTACCGTGTTCATTGAAGATATTAACACCTTTTGTCTAGAGCCAGAAGCCGGCAGTACATTCCCCCAGTGCTAGACTTAGCTTGTCCGGTGGTGGAGAAATTAACATCATAAAACTCAGTTAACGGAGATGCTATGGGTTTAATTAGTTCCTTAACAATTAAAGAAGAATTATGAGATCTTGAGTTTGAGCTACAAGAGCAATTTGGATGGATTGATGTCACTGGCTGATGTCTCCCCTGAAATTCCTGCCCGACCAAGTGATTTGGGGAATTATTTATGTTCTCCTGCTTCTAGGGGAATACATACACTTTCCTATAACCCCAAAGGAAGTACTTCCTGGTCACCTCCCTAGCAACTCATTCAGAGCCTGAGGCTTGGGGTAAAATTCGGCGAATTCTATCTTTAGAATTCTGTAACTCTACATTCCTGCCTCTCTCTCTCCTCAACAACCTCACACTGATTCTGCCACTTTCTAAGCTCTGTGGTTAGGTGGCATTATTGGTTTTCCAACTACTTCTTTACTGTATTCATTATGCACTTCTTTAGGAGACATCATAAGTGGGAATATGGCCATTTTGTTGTTTATCTGCGGCAGGGAGATTTAGTCATGGTAAGTCTGAGAGTGGGATAGCTAGCATGGCCAGTGCTTATTCTGGAAGCCTATAGTCTTCAGCCCATCAGCCTTCTGCTTTCTTCATGATGGGAACCACAATTCTGAGGTGTTCTTTGGATATGAGTCTCTTCAGTCACTAGATATGGAGCCAGCCGCTCTATAATCTTGCTAGTATGGGCTCCTGACTTTCAACCTACTATCATGTAAGGTTGAGGGCTTATCAGGAACACCTTGTCCCATATCTTCTGCATTTGACTATGTGCTCATGCAGGCTCTCCTGGCATTTTTAAGAGAATGTGGAGGTGTGAGACGCATCGGCTATCTCCCAGATTTGCTTGTTAATTCAAGTGAAGACTGGGCAGCCCGAGTTTTCTCTTCCTTAATTCAGAAGATACTCTTTCCTCCCATACATCCCCTTCCTCCATCCCTCTCTGGCAGCATCATTGTCTCTGAAGCTTCCTTGGTGGTCCAGCTTCAGCATCTTGCCAGCCCAGGCAAAGACACCGTGCCACACACTGACAGATGGCCCTAAGTAGAACAGACAGCAGAAATGAACATTTATCAAATTTGGGTGGAGAAGACCCTGTTCTCTCAGCAGAGGCGTCAAACAGCTGTCATGTGGGAACATATGGTCCAGCGGTGAGGGCATAGGCCTGGCTAATCCCACTCTTGTGGAGATTAGCTCTGACGAGTGAAAAAGTTGCGTTGTCACCAGGGGCTACTGATGAAGGGATGGTTGGGAACAGCATTGTGGCTGTTCCCAAACTACCTCCCCTATAATATAGGCTGAAAACGACAAGGTAAATCACACCAATAGAAATAAAACAACAATAATACAAGAATAATAGCATAGTACACCATAACAATACACCTACTGCTTATCAGTTGCCTGCTGCTGTGTGTCAAGTGACATACCAGGTTACTTACCTCTGCTATTTTATTAACTTTCCCCAGGAGTACTTTTAGGGATGTACTATCACGTCCATTATACAGATGGGGAAAATACATATTTGAGATGCAATTTTGGGTCTCAACGATGTCTTGGCAGATGAGGCCATACTCATGCAGACACGTGCACACTCATTGTATTATGTACAGGGCCTTACTTAGGAACCTGGTGATTGCGCTTTAAATCTGCTCTGTCCTCCCCAGCCCCAAGGCTCAAGTCTTGAGCACTTGGCTCTAAGCTGGTAGAGCTGTTTAGGGGAGATTATGGAAACTTTAGGATGTAGGGTCTAGTTCTTGGCCACAATGGGCAGGGTTTTGAAGGTTATGCTTGCCTGTCTAATGCTAGGCTTCCTGAACTGGTTGCTGGGTGAAGAATTCTGCCACACTCTCCTGCCACGTCCCAACCCTACTGATGCTTCCATGCCTTTACTGCTGCAGTAGATTGGACGCTTCCAAAACCACAAAATAAACTCTCCTTCCTTATGCTGTTTCTGTCAAGCCTTTTGTCTCAGTGATGAGGAAAGTCTTATGCTTTGCTGCATCTAGGACAATGGAAGCCAGGACTGTCAAACCTGCCTCATTCTGTCTGGTCCAGCTGCAGTGTCTATATGTCCTCATTAGAAACACAGTTTCCAGCACTACCACCCTTGTGACCGTACATCCAGGTGCCGTCAAGCAGAAGTGGGCAATCCCAAGGTTCTAAAAGCAGAAACACATTCTCATCATGCAGCTTTCAAAAGGCAAGCTTTCTTGTAGACAGAGGTCATACAGCCTGGCCATGAGGGGTTCCTGTAAGTGGAGAGAATTAAAGTAGGGGCAAAGGAGAGAGAGAGAGAGAGAGAGAGAGATGCTCTAGTCTACACTGGGGACTGGAGAGGGAGCCTTTTCAAGCCGGAGATGGCTCCAGGTGGCTGGCATTTCAGAAGTCATTGTGTTTCCTCAGCTGAGGGCTGCTCTTTTTGGATTGCCAGGTGCATTTCTCTCTTGGTCCAGGAGTGGAAGCTGAAGGGCTTGGAACCAGTTCCAGTTAGCAACTTGCATTGAGATTCTGATCTGATTAGGACTAGTGGAGAGAGAGTGCTGAATGCAACAGCAGACATTAAAACATGTCTATGTGTGCTTTGTGCTCAGAAATAAAGATTACTCAGGCCATTCCTCAGTGAAAACTCAGAAGGCTTCCTCAAACTTCCTTATAGAGTTCAATACATTGTCCTAGAACATGCCTGTAGGAATTCATAATTAGACTAGTAGGCAAGAGAACACTCTGTTCAAAGCCGTGTTTGTTTGTTTTTTACAATTATTTCTATGTGTGTGTGTGTGTGTGTGTGTGTGTGTGTGTGTGTGTGTGTACCTGTGTGTGCATGTATCCATAGAGGCAAGAAGATGACACCGAATCCCCTGGAATAGAGTTATAGGTAAGCTGTCTGGCATGGGTGCTAGAAGCTGAACACAGGTGTTCTACAAGAGTAGTGAATGCCCTTAACCACTGAGCCATCTCTCCAGCCACCAAAGTCTTTGGTTTTTTCTGCACAGTATAAAGTATTATAAGAAAAAAAGCCCTAAGGGTATGATATATACATCATGTAAGTTATAATCAGAAAAAAAATCAAGTCCATGACATATACCTTTGTTGTAACTTAGTGGGACGAGTAATAAGGGATTCTCTAAACACGTTTTTATATGGCAAAAGAGGATGTTGTAGAAGTGACTGAGTTAAGGTCCTTGAGATGAGAGATTAGCTTGGGTTATTTGAACCTGATGTAATCCAAAGAGCCCTTATAAGTGAAAGCAGAAAGTGTCTGTAGAAAGGGTGTCCTTGCTAGAATTTTCTATTGTTGTGATAGAACACGATGACCAAAGCAACTTGGGGAAGACTGGGTTTATTTCAGCTTACAGTGTCATAGAACCTTCTGTCATGGAGGGAGAGGAGGGCAAGGACCTCGACACAGGAGCTGACACTAAGGCCAAAGAAATGTTGCATGCTGGCTTGCTTCTAGTGGCTGGCTTAGCCTGTTTTCTTATAGCATACACTACCACCCATTCACTATGTTACCATTCCCTGTGGGATACGCCTCCTCATATTGGTCATTAGTCAATATGTTTCCCCACATACTTGGCCATAGACCATTCTGGAGGGGTCATTTGGGATGCACTTTTCCAAAGTGCCTTTAGCCTGTGTCAGGTTGACATAAAAACTAGCTAGCATAGAATTTATGGCTACAGTTCAGAGCCCTTGATGAGTTTGGTTCTTAACACCCACATGGCGGCTCATAACTGTCTATAACTCCAGCTACAGGGATTCTAACGCCATCTTCTGGTGTCTTATAGCACTGCATTCAGATGACATATATATACATTCATGAAGGCAAAACATTCATTCATATAAAATAAATCTTGGAGGAGGAGGAGAATGAGGAGGAAGAGGAGGAGCAGAAGAAGAAGGAGGAGGAGGAGCATGAGGAGGAGCAGCAGCAGCAGGAGCAGGAGAAGGAGGAAAGGGATACCACAGTGTGAGGCCAAGCCAGAAAGATGTGATGCTATAGTAGCAATTAGAAGAATACAGTCCAGAAGCTGGAAAAACAGTAGCAAGACTAGGGACTTCAGGAGATGCACAACATCCTTAAACATTTTAATTTATCTTAATGGGACCTATTTCTGAACTCTTGAGCTATAAGCTCATAAATGTGTATTATTTGAAGCCACTAAGTTTTTAAATGTTTGGTATAACAGCAAAAGAAACCTAGCACAGGACTCATTCTGAATCATCCTTGTGAGAATGGCAAGAGGGTGTGTCACCATGCTGGAGAGCCCAGTCAGCTGCCAGATTTCTGCCAACCCATAAGTGTTACCATGCTGGTTTGCCGTCTTGGAAACAGTAACAACCCTGGAGTCTTTATAATGTACATTAGAAAGAACATAGATTTTGGGGAGTGGGCTTGCTAGAACCAAACTGAGGGCCTTGTACCATGCTAGGCTAGCACACTGTCCCTGCAGCTATGAGGGGGGGATGTGGTACGTCGTAGTAGGGAAGTGGAACAGAGCTCATATAGAAACATTAAGAGCTTCTACTCTGATGAGTGTAGAAACTGCTAGAGGTCATGCTGGGAGAGTCAGAAAATGTACTGTGTTCAGTTTGAAGGACTGATTAAAATGCAGGCAGAGTGTCAGCAAAGACTAGGACTGTACCATAAACAAGGTGTTCAGTTCTCAGAATGTAGCTGTAAGGTTCTACACGATATTTTCTGATCTGGAAGGAATCTGGACATTGCCTACAGAGAAGATAACAACACACCATCGGCTCAGCATGCTTTAGATAAGGTTGAGGAGATCAGTTTTTGCTCCTCAAAGATCATATTGGCCATGGAGAGAATTACAGATGAAAAAGCAAAGGCCTCCTTGGAAAAAAGTCAGCTGCTCTCTTTTATCTAAGAGGAGCATGGTTCTTAGAGCAGACCCCGGAATGCCTCCTTCCTCTGTTTTGCTTGCAGGAGTAGGCTTTGTGCTCGACTGCCTGGCCCCTGAAGAACGAGGCCACACGTATTTCTAGGTCTGGTCCTTGGGTCAGGCCCTGCTGTAAGTACTCATACTTACTCCGAATGATCAAAAAGCCTGGGTTTGCTGCCTTCTGTTCTGAAGACTTAGAAGGTCATATGGGTTTCATAGCTCTTGTAATCTATCCCAAATCACAGTGGGAAGAATTCTGCCCTAACTGTAGAAACAGCCAATACATTTCTGTTCTATATAATGTGCAGTACCGAAGACTCTGGAGGCTGGAGGTGAAATAAAAAGTGCTTTGCATTGGAATGAAGGCATTCTGAATGAAGTTCACTGACCGTCAAAATTAAAACCAATGCGTCACAAAACACCTGCCCTTCCATTCTCCAAATTCCAGAGACAGTCAGGGATGCAGATCCAAAATCACTGTGACTTACAATGTCAGAAACCAACAAAGGAACACTCACTGTGGACCTACTGTGGAACTAAGGAGTGGTTGCTAATTCTGAGAGGGATAGGGTGCTTTTCTGAAGTCGCAGGAGCAGGATGGTGAGGGGCAAGTCCTTGGTTTATCTCACTTGGGTGCTTGAAAGATTCAGGGAACCTTAGCTTCAGAATGAGTCAGAGGGACAGGAGAGCTACCGAGGGCGAACAAAGAGGACTGAAAAATTAATAGTGTTAGGAGAAGTACCACATTATCATGGAACATTTGAGCTGGAGCTCTTGGCGGCCCACCCACTTGTGTATTTAATGATTTATTTCTGGGTGACTATTTGTTCACAAACTCTGTGAGAAGCAGAGAGGGTACAGGGCAGGCTTCTCTAACAGGTGTTTCCCTGGCAACGGGTCTCAAAGTGGAACAAGAAATAACGATAAACAGTAATTTTGTACCTGGCCCCTTTTCATACCTGTTAGATAGACGCTTCTTGTAGGCTCGGTGTCTTAACTTGCAGAGGGATTTCTCAACAGCTCTTTGATGGTATTTAGTTTGGAAAAGCGCTCCTTGCACTGTCATTTCATTAAGACGTTGTTTTCAAATCTCGAGATGGGTTTCCTTTTTAGACAAGTAAAAAAAAATCATCAAAAACTATCATCAAAAAATGATGTGCTGACATTCAATCTTGGCATCTTATTCTCAGAGTGAACACACACACACACACACAACGCACATGGACATACACACATGTGCATGGACACACACGCAAATACAGGCACCCAGAGGATTTCTGTCTCTGAAGTAACAGATTTACAGTTTCCAGATATTGCTGAACTTGCAGAAGCTGCCTGACATAACAAAAGTGATCTTTTCTTTTATATTATCCATTGAAGACACCATTTTGCGCACGCGTGTGTGTATGCATGTGTGTGTGCGTGTGTGTGTGTGTGTGTGTGTGTGTGTGTGTGTGTGTGTGTGTGACTACAGTGTAGTTGTCTTCAGACACACCAGAAGAGGGCATCAGACCCCATTACAGATGGTTGTGAGCCATCCTGTGGTTGCTGGGAATTGAACTCAGGACCTCTGGAAGAGCAGCCAGTGCTATTAACCACTGAGCAATCTCTCCAGCTTGAAGATACCTTTAATCAGATCACTTCTTCCAAAACTATAACCTGTATCTGTTCCCATACAGTCGGGTTGTTGTGAACAAGCAAAATGACTCCAGTCTTCAAGATTTCTTTAAAGCCTCCAAAGTCAGGAGACAAACAATCAAGGTTCAGTTGTGGATAAGGAAGGGCCCAGTTGACCCCCAGGGTTGTAACCTATGTGACTGTGTCCTACATGTGTTATTTGGGGTAAGCCTTCTGTCTGTTTGAAACCTTTATCATAGCACACAAACCAATTATCACCACTATGAAATACTTGGTGACATGTAAACTTTTTTATGTAATTTTTTTTATTCTCTGTGTTTTGCCTACATGTATGTCTATGTACTGTGTGCACATCTAGTGCCCATAGAGGCCAGAAGAGGACAATCAGACAGTTGTGAGCCACTGTGTGGGTTCTGGGAATTGAACCCAGGTCCTGTGGAAGAGCAGCTAGTACTTTTAACTGCTGAGCCATTTCTCCAGCCGCACTGTAGCATGGTTCTCAGTGACAGATACAAACACAGTGCTTTGCCCACATGACTGTGCTACACATATACCTTCTGGCCAATGGTGACCATTGTTCTTTCTAATTGCTCCTGCTAGGGATGCTCACCCATCAGTATTAGGTCTTGCAGGAAGTAGGCTGATCCCCCTCCTCTCTCTGAGAGCAGTATTTGTCATTAGCTTTTGGGTAGCTTACAAGCTCCTTGGCGACAATGTAATCGTACCTGTGTTTGAGCTATGAAAATTTCAAGTCAAATAATGCTTCTCAGGTTTCATTTTTCTTTTACATTTGGTGATACAATTTGTTAATTTTCCATGGAGAAATATTTTATCTAGCTTGTTCTGAAATGTTCCATTGGCTTGGCAGAAATGTCAATAGACTTTGTTCAAATGCTCCTTCATGTCGTGCTCTGACAAGGTTCCATTCATTGTGCTAGGAACTAAGGATGAATAGGTCTTCCATCCCAAAAAAAAATGTTATTCTTAGTATAAGTCATTATCCTTACTAACTGTATCTTTTTCTTCTTTCCTTTTTTGTCCCTTCGAATAAACCATTGTCAGTGGAAGTGTCACTGCTCCAAAGTGTGTGGAAACATATTCTGAGTCACGCTTATTTGTTTAGGTTTTGTTTTCCTTTGGTCTCGAAACAAGGTCTCTCCATGTAGCCCAGTCTGGCCTCACCCTCACAAATAGCTGGGACTGTAGACATGTACTACCTGCCCTAGTTCAGGTCATTTAAATGGTAGCAATGTAAGAAAAAAAGAAACTCCCTGAATCTCCAGGTACCCTCTCATCACACAGAGTACATCCGTCATACAAAGCACATCCATGAGGAAATGGATGGGGCTTTCTTTCAGTGTTCTGAGTAAGAATTCCTGATCTATAACAACCTAATGGGTACCAGCTGAAGGATACCAGTTTACAAGGCCTATGAACTTCTGTTTAACTAATCTAGGCTCTCATGATCTCTTTCCTGAGGTCCATTGAATTATTAAAATGGTTCACAGAACTTGGAGGAACACATTAACTAGTTTATTAACAGAAGACATAGGAAGATAACCAACTGAGTAGCCAATAGAAGAGGTGGCAAGGAGTGAGTTTTATCTATGGTGCCTTAGCAGTCAATCCATAAGTCTCTCGTTCTGTCTTTTTGGCGGAACTTTCACTATGTAGGCATAAATCAGTAACATCCCTAGTCAATGGGAATAACCTTGACTGACCTCCAGGACTTTCCCCTTTCAGGTTGAGATTAAAAGTGAATGCCAACCCTGTCTTCCTAACTTGTTCTTTCTGGACCTCAGCTACCATCTTGAGCTACTAAGTAGAAATGCTATCAATAGTCACATAGTTAACTCACAAAAGACAGTTTTAAAATATATCGGAGATCCCAATCATTTTAGGAGCTGTGTGTAGAAAAATGGAGATGAAGATTTGCTACTGTCACGGCAGCTTCTTATTTCCCATTTTTTCCATGCCCTACCTTTGAGCCAATAGTTGACCATTTTAGGATTTGGAAAATTTCACAACAAAACATCGAGAATATATTTCACTAAATTTATAATAGGCTATAATAGAATGAAGGAAACATTGCCAAGATACCCTAGTAACAGACTATCTTAAGCAAACCACACGATTGTTAAGCATTTAGTGATCATAAAGAAAAATTTCTTTGCCAAATCAGAAATAGACTTCCACTTCTAATCTGTGAAATGTGTGTGAACATCACTGGTTCATCTCATTTTCGTTTGGAACCATTCCACCACCTGTAGGCAACTGTGAGACCACTGGGGACCTCCAGGGACATGAGGACCACACTTGAGAAGTGCTGGGCTTCTTGGAGCTGCGGCCTTCCCATATGGCATTCAGTGTGGAGTACTTGGGCATCCCCTGAGTGCCACTTCTCCTGACAGCTGCCAGTATTTGTCACGGACATAATTTTTGACCTTTCAGTGGCTTCCACCTGCTCCTGGAATGAAGTCCAGCTTGCTCAAGGTAGTAGCCAAAAACTATGTGTGTGGCCTGCGGTCTCTCTATGGTGATTGCTTCCAAATTCTTTGACTCTGCTTAAGTGTCCTGTTCGTGTCTTTTCACTCAGGTGACGTGTCCTTACCCCTCCCACGTTCACTGGCCCACCTGTGAATACATGATGACAGCCCCGTCTCCCTGAGAAGTACCCATGGTGATGCCACACACTGGCATCACCTCTTGCCTTCACACAGACACACTGACATGATGGTAGGAAGACGACTGACCAGTCCTCCTCACAGCACCCTGAGTTTTGTCCTGACTCTGTGCCAACATTTTGTGATGAACATAGTAGTCTCCTTTAATTCTGGATTTTTTTTTTTTAATTTCATGAGAGCTGTGTACCTGTTCCATCTGTCCATAGCTAGAGATCCTAGAGGATCCTATAGTGACCAGAGGGTGTCACTTTGTCTAGTTCTTAATTTTCCTAATGCTGAGACCCTTTAATACAGTTTCTCATGTTGTGGTGACCCCCAATCATAAAATTATTTTTGTTACTACTCCATACCTATAATTTTGCTGGTGTTATGAATTGTAATATAAATGTCTAATAGTCAGGATATCTGAAAGGCAACCTCAAAGCAGTTACAACCCATAAGTTGGGAGCCACTGCACTGAAAGGCCATGATTTAGAGACCAGCTGACAAGACTTTAATGGCCGTTTGTATCAGGGTCTTCCACTACTCAAACACATAGGCCCATTTGAATCTGTCTTGTTCACTGTCCACAAATCCTTGAACTTGACCTCATTTGCAGCGAGGACCTACTTAGTCCTGGACTCTGGGGTGTCCATGCCTCTGCATCCCCTGTACTCCCAGAACGGAGTCCAGTTTCCTCAGTGCAGCATTCGTGGTCTTCCACAGTGAATGTCCCCTGCTCTCTTCACAGATCCTCCACACCTCCTCCCCACTAGACCTGATTGTTCCTGAGGGTGTCCAGTGCTAGTCCCTCTCTAGACCGTTGCTCTCAGATTCTTCAGGACTTTCTTCAGCACCATGAATCCTCAGGCTCCCCTGGCTCCAGTGCCTCGTTCTGCCTATGTTCTCTCAGATCCCCACCAGCGTAGGTTCTGACGTGAGACAGACCGAAGTTCACACTCTAGATCTGCCTCTGATTCATCTGCATCCTTTCGTGGCTCATGTAACCGACCTGGGGCTTAGCCTCCCACCTCTGCAGCAAGAGCAGTCATCCCTGCCTTGGAAGGAAGTTGTCAAAGTAAAAGCAACTGTTTTTCCTGCCGATTCCTTTGTCTACATTCCTTTACTGGGTTGATTTTTCTGTCTTGGTCTCTATTTAATTTTCTTCATAACCAGGAACATTATTCTTCTGGGCCTGATTTGAAGTAGGTGCCGTGTGAATTTCTGATGATCATAACTGGAATCTTTGTTATCGTTTATGCGCGATTTGCATATGCATAATTTATGCATTCGCTTTGGAGCAGTGATGATGAACACAGAACAGGTCTTGCTATTTCAGTTAAGGGCACGGTTTATCAAGAAGAGCAATTTTTTAAATTTAAGATTTGGGAATACGGTGCTGTGCAGAGAACAGGGAAGAATTTGAGCGACTCTCTACCCCAGGAGAGTAAAACAGAAAAACAAAATGGACAGGAATGTTAGAGGAAAACGTAACATAGCATTCTGAAGCTCATAGTCCAAACATCTCTACATCTCTCAGATGCAAACTATCCGTGGTTGTTTAGGCAAAGAAAGGGCCAGGGTATCAAGGGAAAACATGTCTTTTATAAGTCGATCCCAGATACTAGAGGGTTAAAGGCAAAAACATGCATATAGACACACACAACTGTTTCCCCTTGCAAGATTAGAGTTGCCTGATTTCCCCTCAGCCATATTCCTATGTGATGATCCTTTGCCACACACAAGACTGTCATTGTATATTCATTCATTAGAGATAATGATTTTGAGTCTCTGTCCCCACTGACCTGTGGACAGATGGCTAGCATGAATGCCATGTTTATCTGGACACCAGATCAGCCCGGGCAGCCCTGTGATGGGTCTGATCACCGTGTGGCAGCTGCATGTCAGACCTCCTCTTTTCTCCTCTCCTCCCAGGATGGGGGCGGCGGGGGACTGCCAACTGGGTGCACTGCATGTGAACTTCTGCAGAAACGGGCCTTCTGGTCATGACCAGTTTTGCTTTCTTTTCATGACTGTCCGATAAATGTCAGGGCTGCTTAGAGCTAATCAGTTCTGATTGGAGGGAAAACAATCTGAAGTTCTAGATTGTGGCAAGCATTACTCAGTTCGGAATAACAATTGCTTGCCCCTCTCCCTTTCTCTGCCTTAATGTGGATGTGTTGGAACAGAGCCTGGGTTGAACGGTAGGGTTATGTCTGTGGATCTTACCTGCTGAATCTGGGCTGCGTTTGAATCTCTGACTGCTGGGGTGGAAGGAGAGATCTGTTTCTGGCTGGACACGTTAAGGTGTACACGATCACTTTATCATTGTAAACACATATATTTCTGCAGTGATTATTGTTAATATTATTTTAACAAACATTGTTTCTTTTACTAAGAATGTATACAACAGGGCAGTTTAACCCAACTATTTCCTCTTAAAAAGATACTCTATGTGAAATTCACAGCAACGCTTTCCAGATTTATATGAAAAGAGCAAATATATTAATTTTTGCCTGAATTCTTTGTTGTAAAACATCTTATGAAGATAGATGAACTCAGGGCTTTTTGGAGGCTGCTATTAATTTGTTAGATAAATAATTTCAGTTAACCTCTGTATGCTGAGTTGGTTTTTTTACCTCTGTCAGGGAAGATAGACTGCTTCTCAAACTTCACTAGGAAAGGAAGAAGGGGAATTCCTGCTTAGAGTGCACCATGAATTTACAGAGCTTGTTCCGATCCATCACGGTGTATGCAGCAATTTTCTCCCTTTCAGTGTATTTTGAACTGAGGTTCTCCATGTGTAAAGGCCCTTAGTAGACGATTCCTTCTCCTCCCATTCTGGATCTTTTCTCGGCCAACAGTGGCTCCCCTCATGCCGAAAAAAGCCACTTGAGGAAATGCACAGCTATGGATTTTTCTAGTCCAATGTGGCACATTTCTTTCTAGACCTTTCTATCCTTTCCTATATTCTTTTTAAAAAAGGTTTATATTTTTTACTTTATGTGGCCAAGTATTTGTGTGCCCACATGTATTTGTATCCCATTCATGCCAGTCCCCATGATGGCCAGACAAGCTGTCTCGTAGAAACTAGAGTTACAGGTGGTTGTGAGCCACCAAGTGGGTGCCGAGACCCAAGCTCAGGTCCTCGGCAAAATCAGCAGTTGCTCTTAATTGCTGAACTGTCTCCTCAGGACACATCCCGGTTTCTAAATTCTTAAGTGTCTGAACCCATCTGAATCTACCTTACCTCATGCTTTGAGACCTAATCCAGGGTCACTTTCTCCATCTGGACCACATTCTCCATCTTTCTTCTCATGTGCATCTTCTCTCCTCCTCTGTGTCTCCTTTCTCCTCCTCCTCCTCCTTCTCCTCCTCCTCCTCCTCCTCCTCCTCCTCCTCCTTCCTCCTTCCTCCTCCTCCTTTCTCCTTCTCCTTCCTCCTCCCCTTTCTCCTTCTCCTCCTTCTCTCCCCTTTCTCCTCCCTTTCTCCTTCTCCTTCCCTCCTTCCTCCTCCTCCTCCTCCTCTCTTTTCCTTCTCCTCCTTCTCCTCCTCCTTCTTCCCCCTCCTCCCTCTTTCTCCTTCTCCTCCTTCCCTCTTCTCCTCCTCCTCCTCCTTCCTCCTCCTCCTTCTTCAGAACCCTTTCTCTCATGAAGTCTGCTTATGTCTCCCATTGCCTTCATATAAGATCCAGTCCATGTACTGACTTGGCTGTGGCTTCCAGCTTAATTTTAAAATTTGACATATTTTATAATTTTCTCTTTGCGCATATGTTGTATGTGTTGCCTATGTGCATGTGGATTTACCTGCATACACACGGAGGCAGAGATTGAAGGAGGGGATCTTAGTCATTCCCCACCTTTTTTTCCCCAAGCCAAACTGTACCCAGCTTTATTCAGAATATTTTTTCATAAACACTCATGCTGATTCAGACAGGACATGGACAGGAAATAACTAACACAAGAACTTTCAAACTTTTTTTTTCCCCCAAGACAGGGTCTCATTGTGTTGCCCTAGCTGTCCTGGAATTCGCTTTGTAGAACAGGCTGCTCTCAAATTCAGAGACCCACATGCCTCTTTCCCCCAAGTGCTGAGATTAAAAATGTGCTACCACCTCCCAGCTTTAAATCCTTTTCTTATATGGTCTATGTAAATCAGAAGGACACTGTGAAGTCCAACCAAGTCTCCACTCGATTCTTTGAACAGGGCACATTCAGAGCGAGAGGGCTAACATTTTGCACTTAGCACCTTGATTAGCAACTTCTCACAGCTGATCCTGACTTTCAGGAAATGGAATGAAGATGGAGGAGTTATGGATTTGTGAAGATCCATTGTCCTTTAGAAAGGAACCACCATTCTCGGCAGGATTACAGTTCTGTAATGTCACCGCAGAGTCCAGATTACCCCACAGACCGGAAAATCCCAGCTTAAAGGGGTTAGATCCAGTAAGTCGTTGTCTTTAAGGGAGTTAAGTCTATGCTGAAGGGGGGTGGGGTGTATAAAATCAATTTAGAATTTTCTCACAAGACAAGGCATTCTGTACCAGGGTGGCCAACATGTGACATCAGGAAATCCTTCCTGGGTCAAGAGGAATCTTTTTGTCCCCAAAAGGTATTTTTCTCCTTCTTATCCTCTTCCTCCTTCTCCTTAACGCTATTGTTGTGTGCATTCAGGTAGGCACCAACATACGCATGTGGAGAGCAGAGAAGAGCTTACTGGAGTTAGTTCTCGACTTCCACTACGTGGATTCAGGGAATGGAACTCCAGCTTCCTGGTTTAGGAACCAGGAACCCTTTGCCCGCTGAGCCATCTCCTCTGCCTGAGGAGTCTTTCAAAGCCAACAGGAAAAGGAGTTTCTCCCCCATATCTACTCAGCTTGGGACACATTCTGTGAGCTATGCCTGCTCCTTCCTCCAAAACAATGGAATGTTCTGTGTGCCAACAACGCAGCTCCTTTTAAAAATAAATAAATAAAAGGAAAACAAAATCCTGCATTTTTGTAAAGCTTGATATAAATAGTCTTCCATACTGTGCAGTCCCCAGAAGCACACAGTTATCAAAAATGCATGCCTCACACGCAGCTTCTGCCTCGTCAGCTTTCTTTGCCGGGCTGCATTTGCATTTTCTGCAGGGTTGTTCCCACTCTTGCCCGCATCATTTGCCCTTTGGATATACGCTCTCTCCTCTTGGCAGGGGCCTTTTAGGGCTTCCACTATGTGGGAACAGGTATAACAGATAACCTTGTGGTTCTTCTCCGTGGCCCCTCCTTCACCTTGGCTTTATCGCCTTCAGCATCCCCCATCTTTGGGGCACGGGGGAGGAGGAGGAAGAAGGAGTCTAGGTGTTGAATTGAAGGATGCCGCAATGCTGGGCTTTTGTAGTCCCCTCACCCCCCACCCCCACCCCGGGCTGTTCTGACTGCATCACACGGCTTTTCTACACTTGGATTTCCGAGAGTCTCTCACTGAACGGGGAGCTTATTCATTCCTCTGAATGATCAATACAGAGTTCCAGGGATCTGCTCTTTTCGATTTCTTGGTTCCGGACAGGGCCTGCACACAGGTGCTGGGGATCTTAATTCACATCCTTCTGTGTATACGGCAAGCCTACCAATCCCCAGTATACTTTACAATTTAAGCACAGTTGTAAATTCTTAGAGAGGCTGATCTGATAACACAGGGCCTCTCACATCACGGTATATATGCTATTATTAAAAAATGAGCATTGGTTCATTATTAACCAAATTACTAATCGTGTGTTTATTCAGATTTCCTTTGTTTATTGGTGATGATCTCCTCCTGGACACCACATCGAATTTTGTCATCCTGCCTCCGAGGTCCTTGTTGTTGCTAACTTTGTCAGTTTGGGGAATAGAAATCTAGTTTTTCGTAGGGAACTTTCTCCTGGGATTTGTCTAATGTTCCTTTTCACAATTAAGCTGAGAGGAAGACTACAGAGGCAAAATAACTATTTTGTGGTAGTGTATCGACCACATGATTTATGACTGTTGACACTGCCCTAGCCCCCGTGGTTGAAGTAATAATTTTCAGGTTTGCCTATTTTAAAATTACCCCTCCTCACACTTGATATTGTGTTCTTTGTGATGAAGTCGCTCTATGTAGCCCTACCTAAAGCAGTGGTTCTCAACCTTCTTAATGCTGGGACCCTTTATGGACCCTTTAAAATTCCTCATGTTATGGTGACCCTCCTCCCCCGACCATAAAATTATTTCATTTCTACTTCATGCCTGCAATTTTGCTACTGTTATGATTTGTAATGTAAATATCTGTGTTTTCTGATGTCTTAGATGACCCCTAGGAAAGGGTTAGTTGGACTGCAAAAGGGACCACAACCCACAGGTTGAGATCCACTGACCAAAGGCATGAAGAGCTACACACTAACCTTGAAGGGCTAACTCATACAACAGAAATTTGACTCTGTGAATTCTCCACAGAAATTTTGAGTCTTTTGACATGGGCTTTGCATGTTCCAGGGTCAGCATTCTCAGCACTTTCTGTATGATTCAAGGACCACTATGTTAGGGTCTCACGTGGGCAACCAGTCCTGTAGGGGGCATCTTCTATCCAGCCCATTCGCCAAGTTACACAGCTCTGGAGCATCTCACAGGACAGCTTTCTACAGCCTGCGATACAGAGCTAAGAGCTTTTATATGCAAACAAGCTCTCTAGTATCTGGCTTCCAATTCTAGTTTTCCCTCCTTTCCCTAGTCAGGCCCCTCACAGTTCTGAAGCCAAATGAATCATCACTCCACCCAAAGATCACACCATTAGGGAATTTTCTCACTGTTCATTCATACTTCCCTTCCTTGGACCACTATTAAAGCCTTCAAGACAGCACAGTTTCCTCACTCTTCACAAAGTTTTCCTCTCTTTGACTTGAACATGAAACACTATTTTTATCTTTGTGAACACTTGGTTTCCAGTAACTGGGGAGGTTGTGGAACCTTTGCCCACGAGGCCCAGATAACAGCAGTGGATTGCAGTGGGGCAAGCTTTGAAGGTGTTATACGGACGTCTCTGTTTCCCATCTTTTGCCCAAATGGGACCAGATGTTTTACACTCTTGCTGTCTTAGATCAAACCTACCCAACTGCCGTGCCTTACCTATAGTGATAAAGTGTGCCCTCTGAGTTATGAGCCAAGCTAAACTCTACATTCCTAATCTCATTTCTGTCAGGGATTTGGCCACCATCAATGAGCCAAATAACAATCGTTGATATCAAAATTGACACAGTTGCTGTGATGAACCAGTGGGGTTTCTGAGCCTTTGGGACTTGTTTTGTGGGAGGAATGTGGAAGAGTTTAGCGCTGTAGGCAATAGAAGCCCAACGATGCTGTCAGCAGAAGCTAATGTGCTCTTCTGGTGGGAATGGGCATGATCAGGATGCTAATAGAAATGCTGGGAGTATGGACTTAGTTCTTGAGGTGTTGGGTAAGAAATGTGCCAAGAACTGGGCTAGAGGCCATTTCATGTTGTATTCTGAAAATGAATTTGGCTGCCTTCTAGCCATGTCTTAAAACTCCAAGTGAGACTGCTTCCCCAAGTAATGGACTAATTTACTTGGCAGAAGAAATTTTAAGACAGCATAGCATTTGGGCTGTGGCAGAGTTATCACTGCTTTTAGCCAGATTTACAGTGAGCAAAAAGTAGAACAGAAAGTTGTAAAAAAAAATGTGAAGTTTGTCACGGAAAGGGTTGTGAGAACATTTAAAGTTTGCAGACAAGGCAACTGAGGACAAAGGAGTTGTTAAAAAGATAAACAGAATAAAAAAAAAAAGGGACTTCATGCTCTGTACCGAGACAACAGAAATCGAAGCTTTGAGGATGAGACTAATCACTGAACCTCGGGATGTAAAACCACAGAGCCACTTGCAAACACTTTCCACTCATTCAAATGCCCAAGGAAACGAAGCCCCCTGACTGTCTTGCTTCAACAGCCAACATCTCTAGTTTCTGCTCCAGCCCTTGCATAGCCATAGCTTAAGTGAGGAAGGGTATGTTTCAAACCGATAGCAGAACCTGGCACCATTCGTGTGATGTCCCATTTACTGTTACATGGAATCCAAGAGCTGATGAGGCCAGGCAATGTGTAGCAAAGTTGGATTGTGGGAGGCCCATGCATGAAGTTATGAAGGTGAAATCTTTGTTGTGGCAGTGACCTCAAGCATAACAGAGATAATGGGAGCATGAGAGCTGTGCCAATCAAAGCTATAAGCACTAAACAGAGTCAGCACAAGAGAGAGTCCATGCATTCTACATGGAACAATATTATAAAAGGACACTCAAGCTGATTGGAGCCCACATGATACTGCCGCAGAGTCAGATGCTGGATGTGGAGCCACAGGGTTCCATCCTTACCTTGCTGGCTTTTATTCTGGTTTGTCTCATCCTTCCTAATTCTTCTCTCCTTCTTTCCTTTTGGAATGGGACAGTTTACTTTGTGCCATTGTATATTGCAAATATGCAGTTCCCTCCACTCCCACCTCTCCACCTCCCTCCCTCCCCCCCATGCCCCTCATTCACAGCTATGAGTTTGCTGGAAGAGGCTAGACTTTTAAACAGTGTTAGGACTCAGATGGCAGAGACATTCTTGAAATTGTACCAATGTGTTTTATGTCACGGTATAGGGTGTGGTTGGTGGAGGTGGAAGGTTATGGGACCTCTGGAAACAGTGGCCTCGCTAGCTGGAGTGGGTTGTTAGAAGAGATGAGCCTTGAAGCTACGTCGGCTTCCGTTCTGGTCTGAGCAGTCTGCCCTCTGCTGCAATGTGAGAAGCTGGCTTCTGCTCAGACAGCCACGGACCAGGGTGAATCTAGTGATCTCTCTGAACTGTGAGGCAAAATGAAATCTGCCTCCTTTAAGTTGCTCTTTCAGATAACTGGTCACTAACAACGAGAAGAGCAAACAGAACAGCACCAGAGACTTTCTTGGCGTGCTCCCCTGTACGTCACAAGTGGTATTTTCATGACTTGTTCACATGCCTGTCTCTATAGAAAGAGCACTCTTAAGTGCAAAGGTTTTGCACTGATTTCTCGTTTCTCTGTTACTAGGTGTGGTAGCTGATATTTCACGTCTCCAGTGAACAACTGGCTGAGTCATTATGAAATGGCTTTGTGTCTATGGGGCCCAGAGGTAGGATATTAAGGTTTGAGTACAAAATGTCCATGCTGGGCAGTGGTGATGCACACCTCTCAGCATACTGGAGGCAGAGGCAGGTGGATCTCTGTGAATTTGAGAACTCAATGATCTATAGAGTGAATTCCAGGACAGCCAGGGCTACATAGGGGAATTGTGTCCCAAAAACAAACAACAAACAAACAAACAAACAAAAAACAAGCAAGCAAACAAAGAAATGTCCATACGTTCATGTCTTTGAATAATTGGTCCTCAGTTGACAGTGTTGGCTGACACAGACACACCTATGATTGTCTCACTGCATTGTAAAGTGCAGTGTCTCTGGCTTACTGTTCTTAGCATCCTCACTCTCTGCCCAATGGCCTACCTACACATAGCCGGCCACTAGCACCTGCTCTCTGGTAGCCAGTAGTGACGAGCTGAGCTTGTGTGCTGCCTCCCTTAAGGTTGGATGTGCCCTATGCACAGAGAGCAGAGGAGTATAAACAAGCCATTGAACGAAGTGGCTGCTTCATCTGAAAGCCAGTCTTGGTTGCTGAAAAAAAATGCTGACCATCCCTTAATACCGAGACAGGAAAGCGGCACTGCAATCAAACATAATTGGAAAATTACAGGATCTCAGAATTACCCTATTGCAAAAAAACTCTCTTTCATGCTAGGCGGAGAATCCCAGGCATTGATTTTTTTTTTCTTTGCTTCCCTCTTAACTTCATGTGAGGAAGCCTCTTGAAGATAATCAGATTTTATTGAGATGATACAATTTGTGAATTTCTCCATTACAATAATACTTCAGTGGACGGACATTCAGAAGCAGCGAGGGAACACATCATGAGGGAAATTCAGATTTATGTAAATCGGACTTGGTGATGCTGTCGTGTGGAACTTGCTCATTCTTGGGTTGCTTTTCTTGTTCTTCAGGTATTAAGCCCCAGGTGTGTTGTCACAACCGGGCTATAATATTCTGTAATAAGCCATTAGTCTTCCTACAGGTATAGGCCACCAAGATATACACATTTTTACGTACATGCTAGTGACTATATATTCTCTTAAAACATTATATCCTCAGCATTTTTTCATGCCACTAGCAGGGCTATAAATTGCTGCGAGCTTTGTAGAAAGCAACTTGACAATGCATTTTAAATACCCTGCAAGCGCTTGTAGCCAATCATTTTATTTCTGGGTGCATATGTTCAATTTTTTCCTCTGAAAAACTTACCATAATGAGAAATTTCAAGCTAATACAAGAATAGAAGAGAATAATGAACTTCAATACAGCCAGTCTCTGGCTTCAATCACTCTCGATTTGTGGCTAACCTTGTTTTCTGCACCTAGCCACCCCTCCTCAGGAGTGTTAATCATAAGCCTGTGTAAGACATCATATCATTTATATAATTTATTCTGGAAATACTTTAGTATGAAACTTTTAAAAGATATACGCTCTAAGAAAGTGAACGTGATGCTGTTATCACACCTTAAAAATAGTCACACTTTTCTTAACATCATTGGGCATCGTCAGTCTTCAAAATTACCTGATTATTTAATAAATATTTTATGGTAGATTTGTTCAACATGAATTTGTTCACACTGCATTAGGCTAAAAATGCTTGTTTTTTTCAAAATGATTTTATTTTAAATTTTAATTCTGTGTACATGAATGCAAGGGAGTTGTATATGTGGATTTAGTGTGTCCATGGAGATTAAAAGAAGTTATCAAGCTGGGAGTGGCTGATTGAAGTGAGTTTAGGATTGATGCAAGGTTAGTATGGCATGGTGGTGCACGCCTGCCTTTGACCCCAGTGCTTGGGAGGCAGAAGCAGGCAGACCTTTAAGTTCAAGGCCAGCCTGGTTTACAGAGCAAGTTCCGGTACAACCAGGGCTACACAGAGAAATCCTGCCTTAAAAAGCCAAGTACGTAAGTAAATATGCAAACACATAAGTAGAAAGTATCAGATTTCCCAGAGATGGCATGACAGGTGGTTGTAAACTGAGTGATGTGCTAGGTACCAAATTTGGGTCCTTAGGAGAATAGCCGTGTTCTTTGTTCCTTAGCCACTCATCTCTCCAGCCCCAGCTTCTTATGCCTCTTAAGGTTTTGCGGTTTTGTTTTGCTTGCACTGCAACTTATTTGTTGGAGAATTTAGAGTGCTCTATAACTCCCCAGCCCATTTTGCTGCTTGTTCTAGTTAGCTTTCATTCTCAACTTGACTCGGCCTAGAGTCATCTGAGAAGAGAGTCTCCACCGAGGAATGGCCTGGATCAGATTAGCCTGTGAACATGTCTGTGGGGCATTGTCTTTATTATTAATTGATGTAGGAGGCTTAGCCTACTATGGCTGGGTACCATTCCTTGACTCGTGGTCCTGAACAATATAAGAAAGATGAATGAAGATGAGCCTGTGTGTGAGTTAGTGAGTTAGCCAGCAAGCCATGCTCCTCCATTTCTCCTCCCTCCAGTTCCTGCTTTGAGCTCCTGCCCAAGTTTCCTCAATAAGGAACTGAGACCTGGGAAGAATAAATCAAGAAACCCTTTCTTTTCTAACATGATTTCGGTCAGTGTTTTACCACAGCAACAGAATCAAACCAGTAAGGGGTGGAGTGGGAGAGAGAGAGAGGAAAAGGGGAGAGAGGAGAGAGACAGGGAAGAGAAAGGGAAAAGGAGAGAGTGAGAGAGGGGAGAAAGGAAAGGGGAGAGCTAGCTAGACAGACAGACAGACAGATGATGGAGAGAAAGAGAAAGAGATATTGTTTGTCCTGTTTCTGTGCCACCTCCTCTCTGCTCCCTTATCCATCACATACACTGGAAAATTTTTCTTGAAAGCTTTTATCTAGGCTTGCTTTTGTTTTTTTGTTTTTGTTTTTGTTTTTTTTTGACAAGAATACCTTCAAGATAATGATACATACTTGTGATTTGGATATAAAGTGTTCCCCAAAATGATCATGTGTGCTCCACTTGGCCCTCAGTGGTGGCACTACTAAGGGGTGAATGGGAGATAATGGCATTACTTTGTCAGTTGGTTTGTTGGTAAGTCTATAATTGAATGGGCCATTAGAAGGTAGGGCCTTGGAGGAAGGAAGCAGGCCATTGAGGCTGTGCTTTTAAGGGTATAGCATGTCCCTGGGACCTGTTTGCTTGTTTATTTAAACCTCCTGTCCTGTCTAATGAAGCCAATTAGCGTCATCATCTGCTCTCATCATAATGTCTTGTCTCACTGTTCAGGGAAATAAAAGCAATGGAGCCAAGGTGCCATGGGCTGAGACCTCTGAAACCATGACACAAAATAAATCTTTATTTCTTTGATCTGGTTTCATCAGCTTCCATTGACGATAAGTAGTAATCTCCTTCCATACTGCTCAAAGTGATCAACATACATCCAGATGACCAAATGACTGGAATGTTTACCAAGAGCTTTAAAACTGGTTAGCCATGCAGATTTTAAAACATAATTTTCCTTCACCAAATGCCAGACTATCATTTCTATCCTACTCCAAGCTATCATTTGTACCTAAACAAGAGATAAATACTTCATCCATTCCTTTACCCACTTTCAGAATAACAAGTTGTTTCTCTGGTGTCCTAAGATGGTGATGCGTGGTCATCAGAATAATGACCCCAGAGCTGTCCACAGTCAAATCTATGGCTATGGTGAACCTGTTTTCTTACATGGCAAAAGAGACATTGCTACTGTGATGAAGTTAAGTACCCTGAGATGGGGTGATGTTCTTAAATGGTTCTGATGGATCCATCAGAGTCAGTCAAAAAAGACAAGCAGTACATGTTGGTCAGGGTCAGAGTCGATGGGAACATAGCAGAAGTCAGAGACATATGGGACTATTAGCCAAAGAAGAGAGGCAGCTCAGAAGCTAGAGAAAGAAATGATGGGAACCATTTTAAGTCAGAGATTTTGATTTGTTGATCTCTGTGTGTAATCATAGAGTAGAAGAGGTGCTTGGTGAGTGTTAAACACAAGGGGATCAATCGGGGTAGGAAAAACTAGCATGATCTACACAGACAGAGGCGTGAGCAAGTGAACTCATGATCTACCAAGTGAACCAGTGATTTAAATTGGGTTCAATCAAATGTTGACAAGCAGAAAGCTGAAATTTTCACTAGTCATCATAACAAGGCAGGAAGTCTCATGGCTGCATCTACAAAACCCAAACATAGCTTCTCTGTGAAACTGGCCCTCAATGTCTTTGGGTTAAGGTCCTTGCATGCTACTCAGATGACTTGGGATGCCCATTAAGGAGCAGGACTATCTGTATATTTCATCTTTTTAATTCAAATCAGCCTTGGTGGAATGTTTACTCTGTCGGCTTAGAAGGCCACTGAGAGTTTGGGTATCTGAACACAGAAACCAAAGAAGAATGATGTTTTCTTCTCACCAAAGTTTGAATACTGAGCTACCTATACACCACATGCCTTTCTCTGTTTTCGAGGCCATATGCCACATCTGTGGAGATGCACAGTCTCTGGCTGCTTATCATTACAATGTTGATAATGAGCAAATACAGCTTTCTTTCACTCACCTACATTACATACTTAATGAAATTAGGCGAGCATTATGAACAAAAGGAAACAATAAGAAACAGCCTTCCCCTGCCCCCGCCCATATCTGGTCCAACATTGCAGAGTACCTTTTCTCTACCGCAGAGGTCGTAACCCTGGCCAGCATGGTCATCTGATGACTCTGAGTATGGCCAGGAGGTGCAGCTAGATGTTTCCAGGTCAGGCCTGTGTTCTTGGTCACACCTACTCAAGTGTCTGTCTCTACTTGGACAGATGACAGGCTCAAAGCATAGTAAAAAAAGTCAGGGTGGGGGGGGAGAGCAGAAATCAGGTATTCTGGTTAAAGAAATAGTTTGAGAGAACAGAGAGGGAAGGAGCAGACACACTGAGCAGAGCTTTAGATATTGAAGATTTGATTTTATTTTCTGATGAGGAAACTAAGGCCAAGACAAGCTGCTGCCTCAGGCAATGGCTGAGTGCAGGGACAAGGACTCTACAGTTTCTGAACACGAACTTGTCTCCTTTTCATCACACAGCGTTTCCTCCAAACAGGAAGAAAGGAATAAGGAAGTCCAGTCCTAAGGGGAGGGCTACAGGCAGAGACAGTTCTACTACTTTGAGTGAGAGAATACACCATTGTCCCAGAAGCAAACCCCAAGGTTAATGTGAGTATTTAGTTAAACAAGTAAGTCTGATTTTGTCACCTTCCTGATGGAACCCAGTGACACTGGGACAGCAAGAGGAGACATCAATAGCCCTTCTAAGGTAGTGGGACTCTCAGCATGTGACCCTCAAACAGGAGCTGTGAGTGTATCTCTAAAATGGCTTGGCTGATTCCATGACAAAAGACGCAGAGATTTCAAATCGCTGGCATTTCACCCATCCACTCACCTGCTATTCAGTCTTTCTTTCAGAAGAACATTTATTTTTGGAGCTGGGGTTATAGTTATATCAGTAATGTATGTGCCGTGTAAACACCATGACCTGAATTTGATCCCTAACACCCATCCTTTAAAAAAATGATAAAAATAAAAAGCCAGGTGTGGTGGTATATGCTTTTAATTCTAACACTAGGCAGGAGGAGACAGGCTGAGCCCTGAGACTTGCTGATCAGCCAACCTAGCAAGTTCCAGGTTATGAAAGGAGACCTGTTTGTTTGGTTGTTTGTTTGTTTGTTTGTTAAAAATACATGGTGGATGGCTCATGAAGAATAGCACCCAAAGTTGTCTTCCTTCTGACTTCCACTTGAATGTGCACACAAATGTAACCACATGTATAGGATCTACACACACACACACACACACACACACACACACACACACACACACACACAGAGAGAGAGAGAGAGAGAGAGAGAGAGAGAGAGAGAGAGAGAGAGAGAGAGAGAGAGGGAAGGGAGGGACATCTAGTTGAGAACCAGTGAGCTAAAACTTAGTATTCAGATCTGCCAGCTTGTGTGGTTACTGCATATTTGTGAAAAGAAACCATGGACTGTATTGGTGGAACATGAGCGTGTATAGACAGTAAAACATCTTGCTAGACATTTGTTAGAATTGGACCCTAACATCTCAGTCTCCACAAAACATCTTGAGTGGTCTTGGGACCATGGAACATGGCATCTTCTGTGAAGCAAAGGAGGAGAAGGTGTGGAATTGGAGGAGGGGAGCCTCTCTGGGTGACAGGGCTGCTGGACCTTTGCTGTTGTGTGCAGGTTCATTTCCCGTCCACAGTCAGGGCTTAGCCCTGTGCTCTGCTTCACTTTATGCTGAAGAACAGGTGAGAAGATGCAGATCAAAGCATTTGGTGAAGGGAAGCTACAGGCAAGGAAAGGGCCAAGTGTCGAACACTGCATCAAACCCAGAGGCTCACCAATGGATCCTCTTGATTTCAATACCAATGGTTATTGTTATATCCACCTACATTCGTACAGAGACATGTTCGGGCTCCTGATGAGTGCCGAGCTCTGTGTTCTATTTGGAAGAATAAGACAAGATCCTTGACTCTCAGGAATCCTTGCTGAAGAGACATTGGGATGGTGAAGCCAGTTCACTCACTCAGCATTAGGACTATTATGCATTCTCCTGATGCTGTGACCACTCCAGGTATCAGAGGTGATCCTGTCTCTTTGAAGATGGAGTAGTGAATGAGAATTGCTGTCAGCTCAGGACGAATGTTTTTGTTCAAACAGCTCTACCACTGAGATCTATTCCTGGCTCAGAGAATGTCTTTAGGTCACCAGGATCAGAGTAAAGGAAGACTGATACCTTGAATATTTCCTGGGAGTTCAAAGAAATAAACAAACAAACAAACAAACAAAAAACCAAAAAAACCCTTGGGCCTTTTCTAGGCTGAGTGTACCACCAGAGTCTATCATCCAATTGGTCTTCAGATTAGAAGACTAGAATCTTATGGACACTGTTGATGATTAAACTGGATGATTCTTTGTTGAGAAGAAAGGGCTGTGCTCTATATATTGTAGAATACTTATGTGCATCCTTTGTCTCTATCCACTAGCATGTCCTTCCTAGTTATGAAGCCCGATATTGCTGGACATCAACAAATGTTTCCTGATGGGCAAAATCACCTTATCATCGATAATCACTGTGTTAGAGCAGGGCTTCTCACAACATGGCCCCTGCTTGCCACCCAAACAGTCATGGAAACCTGTCAAAAATGCTGATTTCCAGGCCTACCCCAGGTCTGCTGAGTTGGTCATGTTTAACCATGCCCTACAGCTAGTTTTGGGAACATTAAAGGATGTAAGAGTCACATGGTCCTGTCCCCAGGGTATCAGAAGACCATTTGGGAAGCTTTGGCTGTGTGTGATACATTGTTCCTCATCCTACACCAATGAAATGAGAGCACTGGCAGTTAGGAGCAGGGAATTGAAAAAGCACAACTCAACTTGAGAGCCAGTCAAGCCAAACCCAGGAGGAGGGGTCCATCTAGATTTATAAGAGGAAGCTAGCAGGGAAGAACCAGACCCTGAGGTTCCTGACTTGGTGTTCCAGGGGTCTTGCCCACTACAAAGATTTGAAGGTGACAGATTGAACCCTGAGTAATTCCATATCTATGCGGCATGTATAAATACATCTTTGATCAAGTATGCTAGTCGTGTGCAAAACGCTATCAATTCTGACATATGTGATCTGGCAGCTTTCACATGTAAGTTTTAAACAATCCATTCTTTCTCATTTTCTGGACACCAGTGAGGATTCTGGGACTCAGATGTACTTCTTTTTTGTCCACTGTCTCCACCCCCAACACCCTAAGGTTAGAACATTTGTTGATTGCTTCTCACAGGGCACCATAGGTGATGTGGTCCTATCAGGAAACACCAGAAATGTCAGCACTCATATGAAAATGTATGTCGTGGGTGATAACCCATGTAGTCACTCAAGTACCACAGGACAGAAATAGCTGAAGGAGCTTTGGAAACTCTTTAGGGGGAAGATAGGTGGTAAGTGGGCTCCACAAACTTTTCTCAGTCTCCTCACACACTGTGCAAAACAAGATCAGAACTTGACTTCTGGTGAAAGTGGACATTATCCATAGAAGGTTCTCATACTCTGTCATAATCTGAGTCCAAATGCCACACGCACTGCTCATACCAACTAACTCAGTATTATCCCCAATGTTCTATGGAGAGGAATTCATCCCTTCTCTGCAGTTGTGCAAATTAAGACCCAGAAATATTTTACTCCTTCCTGTTCAGTTGTTTTGTAAATGGATTTTGGATGTGGATAACTGAAGCTCTTAGTCATGCAGTAGGTACATGATAGCTTTTGACAGTCTACATTGCCAAAATCAAAACAAACAGACAGACAGACAGCACATCATGTGGGATTGAGCCAGTTATTCACTATATACTTTGATGCTTGAGATAGGGTCTGAAAATAATGTTTTCCAGCATGTCTTGATAGATGGCTACATCCTGGCACCAGTGGGTGACACGGGGCTCCCATTTGGTTTCTGTAACTTTTACAATAACAGTAGAGAGCTCCATCCCTAATGTTTTGTAGTAATAGAGGGTACAGTGTGTTTTCTACATTACACTACACTTGGCGTCAGTCATGTAGGAATAGCAAGACCCCTAAGCCTTGATGTTCGCTGTGACCATGCTCTTGCCACACTTAGATGTCCAACCGCTCTTTTGGGTCCTTGAAGAGACCCTGGGCACACCTATGTAGCAGGTGTTTGGTGGTCAGTGTGTGACCCTTCTTGAAGTTCTATATCCTAGTAACCACACTTATTCCTTTTTGTTCCTCAAACCTACAGCTCATCATGGCTTGCTGAATAAACTTGATACCAATTTTGGAAAATCGTGTTAGTTTTCCCAAGCCCGTCTAACCTGTATTAAATAACCTTAGAGTGGAGTAACCTTCTGGGTTCTCACTGGACCTTAGCTGACTTAAGTAAGTTAACCTTGGGGAAGGCCTTCTTAAGAAAGTGACACAATTGATAATTAGACAATAGGGAGGAGGAATCCAGGTGAAAGAGGAAGAAGGGTGGCAAGAAGGAGGAAAAACAGGTGCCAGATCCCAGCAGTGTGAGGGTGCTTGCTGCAGCATGAAGTTGCTTCCTGTAATGTGTGGAGACTTCCTACAGTATGAAATCACTTCCTGTAGAGTGAGGGCACTTCCTGCAGTATAAACTTACTTCCTCATTACCAGAACAGAGTATGGAATAGGGAAGAATTAAAGGTTAGAAGAGTATGTGAGGTAGGCTGTACTTTGAAAGGTCTTGGGCCTCTCTGTAGGGCTATTCAGTATGTCCCTCTAAGTGGCACATCCCTTCAAAAGTTTGTCATGTGATGTCCTTGCCTGTAGGTGAAAATAGTGATGTTGGAGAACCATCAAAGGTTTAGAAGAAGACTTGATCTTGTCTGTGAAGAACATGTTTTAGAATTGCTATATGAAACTGAGGTGGCTATGTCATCTATCCTGGACAAAAGAGAAGCTCTCACAGTGTCACCTAGCTAGAGTGAGACCCTTCCTCTTTGTGTTTAACCATTCCTGAAATAAGGAAGTTGGACCACATAAGGGATTGTTAGCCTAGCATCTGAGACTCCTGGGTGATCATCCCTGGATGTGCAACAGGGATGCCAGAGACTGGGTTTATACAAAAGTGATTGTTCTACTGTCTACATACTACTCCTTTGTCCCACAGGGAAAGGGGCTGTCCCTCATATTCTCTAGAAGGGTATGAATCCCCTAATGCCCCATCCAAATAACCCTGAAATACATTTGCCGTGACTGCTACTGACTTGAAATACTGGGTTCTTCTGGGAGTTGGGGGTCTCAGAATTCTTGTTGACTGAGAAGTATGTGTTGATTGTCTGGAGGTGGCTGGCCATTTCTCAGAATTGCTTTCTGCTCAGACACAGAGACAGCCACTCCATTGCTCTGGCCAGTACTTAAAGACTGGAGGATACTTGTTCACTAAGACCCAGTGAGGCAGGAGATGAGATGGCCCTATACTGGCCTTGTCACTTGTCCAACAGTTCCGGAGGCCATCATAATACCCACTATCTCATGCATAGTGTAAGATTGCCTTTGGGAAGCTGATCCTAACTACTGGCCACTACCTCTACCTGCCACTGCCCCTCACCACTGGCCGATGCCTTCATACTGATTGTCTCTCTCTCTCTCCTCTCTTGCCACATAGCTGAACTGTCCAGAGAAAAATCAAATCCAAGACAAACTCACCCTCCATTTACGTGAACTGGGCTCACTGGGGGATGCAGCTTGGTCCTGCAGAGTAGAAATTATCATCCTTTTAGCAAACTAAGTAGGGTACCAGAATGTTTGCCCCTGACACCAAAGCTGGATGCTCTGAGTGCAGGTTCTTCATGTCCTGCTTCCCCAGCTGAAGCCTGCATCCTCAACCAGGCTGACAATGGAAACTCAAATGCCTTTCCGATCACTCCTGCAGGCCCCGTCTTGCTGGGATTTTTAAAATTTCTCTGTGGAAGATCTTTATGGCCTATGACCTTGGTCACTGCAGGGCTGAAAAGACAACAAAGTTAGGACAAGCCTGGAGAACAACAATCCATGGATGCATTTCCCCAGCTTTCAGTTGGTAATTTATTTTTAAATAATCTTTCTGTTATTTATGGGTCTCAGTGGCTCTGATGGCCACAGTGAACTGTCTCTTATCAGACTAACAAAACGAACCCGACTAAAAGAAAACTATCGCGTTTCATCACAGGCAAGACTCAGAATTCTGGCTGCCTCAGAAGTACAGCTTATGCCTTGACTCCTTTTATCCTTGAAGAGCAACTCTGCTCAGGGACACTAGGAACTCTGAATGTATAGGGATCATACCTTCCTCTGGTTCTTTAGTGACTCCCAGCACAAAGCACCACTCTGAGTTGAATCTTGAATATAAAGTTCATGACACCCACTGTGATGCTTGAAGCAGGAGATGAAGAATTGCAGGAAACATCTGGCCCTTGAGTATTCACTAAACACTACCTGTGGGACTGTTATTCCTTTTTCTTTCCTTCCTTCCTTCTTTCCTTCCTTCTTTTCTTCCTTCCTTCCTTCCTTCCTTCCTTTCCACTTTGCTCATGGCTACCCTTTGAAAATAAACAGTCCGGAACCCAGGATGGGAAGACTTTCATTTGCACATGGATTTGAGGCTATCACAATATGAATGTAGATAATAAACCCACTTGGAGTTCTGAGCCCTGATGTTCCAATACCATCAGAAGGTAGCGAGGCGAGCAAGGATGGCGATTTATTCTCCCCTAGAAGCAAAGACTGGCTTCCACTCCAGCATAATTACAGTTAGCAGGGCCTTGTCTGAGGCTGATGATTCTCCCAAGTACACAACTGTCTATTGTTCTCCTGCAGCTTGTTACCATGGCGATCTAATTAAAGCAGCATTGGATGCTGCCAGCCCCAAAGGTAGGGGCTGAGTGTGTACATCTCCTAGTGGTTGGGGGCACACATCTTGCTCCTCCTGAGGGGCATTCCAAATTCTGAATGGGAGTTCAGAATATGACTCAGAAAAAACGCCTTTATTTTGGAGAAGGGGCAGTTACGTGTTACTCTCTCTGTGCTTTCTGAGGGGAAGGTGGTGAGCCAGATACTGAACCCTTTGTGACCTCCAGCAAATTGCTTACAATGTTTCCTTCTCAGGTCCCTCTTGTATAACTGGGGTGGCAATATCTGTCTCCTAAAGAAAAGAAAAGGCTGTGAAAGCATTTGGACCGAATGCAAGGGAGCATGCTGAATGTTCTCACACTTCTGCTGGATCCATTTACAACAGGATGAAGACAGAGGGGTCAAGGGCAGGAAGCTTGGATTTTGATTGCTTGGTCGAGGTCTAGATTATGGCTTCGAGGCTGGGGGTGAATGAAATTTGTGGGTTTCTTACCTAGCATATGTGATGGAGACAATAGTACCAGTTAGTGTAGCAGTGGCCACGCTATATAACAATGTGATATGCTCAATATACAACAGCTTTTCAGTAAATGCAAGGCAATGGGAAGTCCTTCCAGGGCTTTCAGTATAGGGGCCGTTACCATGATGCTCTGACCTGGCCTTCTATTAAGACCATGGCTTGGAAGGTGCTTAGAGTTCATGTGCGGTACTCAGTGTGACCCAGTTAACTTCTTCATGCTACTAGTCTCCAAACTTGTAGAAGCGTGGAGGGGTCACAGCTCAGCCTCCACACTCCTGTCTGTCAATGCTTAGAGTACAGTAAATCCCTTCTTCTGGACACCCACCCACCTCTTTAGCTCCAGCCACTTTTCTGAAGAATGAGAGATTACTCGGTGCTGACATACATGTGTGTCATCTTTTGTACCCCTTAACATCCACCCTACAATGTGAAGACTGTCTTCAGCCACTCCTAAGAAGCATGGCCACAGTTTTGGGGAGGTCAGCTGCCTCATCCAAGGTCTCTTCTTGTAAGTGGACCGGGATTCGAGCATAGGTGTCTGATCACTTCATCCCAAGCCTGTGGTTTTTCTGAACCCCTCTACTATTTTGGTCATTCCCTGGATCGATGAAATACGTGAAGCAGGCATCAGTTCCCTACTCTTCCCTATGAGACAGGATTTCATCATATACTCCAGTTATGCACAGACGTGAATAGGTATTACATGAACTCTTCCCGGGGAGATATGAATAAATGTATAGTCACCCCAGATTGGGCACCAACCACAGGCCAAAGTAACCTTTCCCTCAGAGTCCACCTGGGAAAAACCAATGAGTTACTTACAGAGCATGGGTGAGAGATGACTTACACGAGTGTCACTCCCAAACACCTGTGCCACTAAAACATCTCACCCCAGCATGGATGTAGCCTTGCTCATAGTTATACAAGTGCCTAAACTTCATATACTGCAGTACCCACTGAGACTACATGCAGATGGGGCAGGATTATATTCAGCTGTCACTGGGTGCAAGAGAGACTCTCTGGACTCTCAGGTACAGGTCTTATGACCCTGCCCAACCCTTCTTTCTATGAAGGAAGAATGGTAGTCCTGATGTTGAGGGGATCTTATGAGTAGTCACAGTTCTTTCAGTAAAGAGGGCAATGGCTGCTCCACTCAGAGGACAGCTTTTCATAATGACACGCTCAGAGAAAGACAATGCCTAATACAGTGTCCAGCCATTAGTCAATAGAGTAGCAAGGCCTCCATGTTGATTTTACCCAAATTCCAGGATAAGCATTCTCTTACTCCACTGCCTTAAACAGAAAATGTCATGTCTAATGTTAGCAACTGATCCAGTTAGCCACCTGCCAGTGTCTCCCTCCCTGCGCCTCTCCTCAGGACTTCCTCTAGCATTCCTAGAGTCCTGTGTGAGCTGGCCAGAGAACATATGCTTTTGATTATTTCCCGGCTCATCAAAGGCCCGATCTCTTGCCTTGTAGCCAGAACAGCTCAACACCTCGTCCACCCACCACAGCCCTCACTTCCTTTTTATGAAGATTGGGGAGCAAAATCATTTCAAAGGCTACCAATTAAATGAACCCTGCCAGGCCTGTAACCACAGTGCACCTTTGGAGAGCCAGGGAGTTACAGCCTCTGTAACTGACAGGCCAGCACATGTGGTCTTTATGACCCTGTAGCTCTTATCCCCAAGACACTGACTGCTTCCCCCTCCATTCCTGATGTCTACTATTCTTCCAGGCCATTCAAGGGCAGGGCTCTACCTGGCATCATTTCTCATTAGATTCTGCTAGACACACATGCTTACCTATAGGCCGACAAGCCAGGACAAGTTCCTGGCCTTAAAGTGGTGTTGACTTTTATAGGAGGAAGATAGAAATCTCTACCTTTGATCGCCCTCTGGATAGCTGTTGAGCCTTCTCCAACTCTTCTCTCCAACACCACCTGTCCCTGTTAAGGCTTCACTGTTCCCCTTCTAAGATGTGACAATTGTCTCTAAGTGACCTTCTTTCTTCTACTGCCAACTCTAGACTCTACCTACCCTTTACACGGCCATTAAGAAGGTTTTCTGGGATACTGAAACCCAAAGGCCCTTAAATTCTGTCAGTGACTCCCTCTTGTCTATGACAATCTTCCATTGTCTATGACAATCTTTTGGGGCTGGGATGCTGGCATCTATGATGGTTCTCAGCCCACTTTCTGTGTCTGCTACTTCCTAATTTGACCTCTGACCCAGCAGCACCAAACAGCATGGTGCCTATGCACACTAAGCCCTTTCTGTGTCTGTACCTTGCTTTATCATCTGCTCTGTCTAGGAAGCCCTTCCAAAGTTCTTCACAAAGCAAATTCAATTTGCTCCCTGAGTTCATGGCCTTCTTTTTGTGCTTCTTGGTGGGTTTCTTTCTGTGTAGCACTTTTCTAATACCCTAATGATCTCATCTTTCATTCTTAACTTCTGGAAGGTTAATAGACTTCTGTGAATTAGGTTCTATTTCTTATTAATCGTCTGGAATTCTGATCCCTCATTCAGTTACTGTCTCAGAGTAGACACTCAATAAAAGCTTGGTAAATTGATTCAGTTCTGAGTTAGCTCAGGTAAAAAGGAAGAGCTAGCATTCTGGGAATGAGATGTTTAGCATGTTGAGGTCATCTATGTGTTTGGCTAACTTGAAGATAAAGAGCCAAAAAGGAACTCAATTTATCGCTGTTCACAGGGAGGCTAATTCGACAATTTCTCTGTCTCTGTCTCTGTCTCTCTGTCTCTCTCTCTCTCTTTCTCTCTCTCTGTATCTCTGTCTCTGTCTCTCTCTGTCTCTGTCTCTCTGTCTCTCTGTTTCTCTCTCTCTCTCTCTCTCTCGTGTGTGTGTGTGTGTGTGTGTGTGTGTGTGTGTGTGTGTGTGTGTGTGTTTACCGTCTTAGTCTTAAACCAAGAAAGAGCTGAGTGAGCCTTTATAGGATCTGGATTCTATGAGTAAGTCATGTCTCAGAGTGGGAAGCATCTTTTTCAACATTTCCATTTCTTGCCACAGGAATGCCAAAGCAAAAGACATCATTTCCCTAGAGTGGTAGCTTTGGAGCTGAACTCAGTAAACGCATCATAAAATGAGCATTTGTATTGAGTAGAGTAAAAGGAAGACCTTGGGAAAAGAGGAATGAATGATCCCTGACTTTTGCCCATAGATGTTTGTAGTTAGGTGCAGGGTAGGATAGCCATGGTTAGGTGGCATGGAAAATAATACTACCTGGGGACAGTACTATCAGCAGAGAAATCCCAGGGTAACAGGAAAGTCTCAGTGTCTAACTGTGTGGTCTAGAAGAGGGCACTCATGAGTACATTTTCAAAGGACCATTAGGAGAAACCAAGGATGTGGGCAGACGGAACTGCTTCAGTCAGCAGACCTGTCAGCCTCTGTGAACACTGTGTCATGCTGCTTGGAGTGGTTTTAGGCAATGCAGGCCATCCCATGTTGACTGCCACACAGAGAGAGGATCTGGAGGCATTTTCCTGGATCTCTTAGAGGTTTCAAATATCCTAGCCTTCTGCTCTACCCTGCAGCGGGGTCCTTGCCAATGTTCTTACTTCCAGATACTACTTACTCTTGATGCAAGGGCACAGTGGGAGTATTTTGCAGATGTGCCTGCTTGTGTGCAATGTTGATTGCACTGCTGTTGACTTCTGTAGTTGACTTATTTGACATAAGTCCCCCTTAAGTCTCCCAGCCATAATTTCCCAGATTCCAACCTCAATGGCCCTAGGGGAAACTCGCTATCAGTTGGACGTGGGAGGGGTATGAGACTTTAAACATGGTATGCTAGATGGAGGCAACTACCCCTGGGTTTCCTGTTTGTGTCAGGCAGGGCTGTAGTTCATTGGATGCATTGCAGCTTGGACTGTCACTTCAGTCACAAAGCCTCAGAATTACCCTGCAATGCACACAGGTCATGAAGTAATAAAACGCCTTTTAAAATGTCATCCACTGCACTGCAGATTCCAACTAATAAATTTCCGTGACCTAGAGGTACCTGGGGGTCAAGCATTTGTAATATGGCCCCTGGAGCTGCCCTATTCCCTGGGAGATGAGCCGGCTTTATGAGTTTGTTGTTTGATGGTTGCCATAGAAGCCAGCACAGTGGAGAGGGGGACACAGGGCCTTGGTAATGTCTTTCCATTAGTACACTGTTGCCAGTGAATCATTTTCCAGGATTTGAAGTTTGAAAAAAAAAAAAAAAGGAACGGAGACTCTCCAAGGACCAGCTATGTGCCATGCAGTGTGGTTGCCACCTAGGCCAGGAGAATAGGATGTAGGCTTTGGCTCAGTCTTTAGAGAGGAGAGAAATAGAAGAGTTACTGACAGCATCAGAGAGAAAACTGACAGAGGCAGGCATTTCTGCCATGAAAGGATGCTGAGTCAAACACCTTCTCATCTCCATGAACATCTCAGCACTTCTTAGAAGTAGGCACCAGGGAAGCTTCGTAAGCTGATGACTTGTAGATTCTTGCAAATCCTTGTACACTCTCAGGACTTCATGAGGAGTGTGCAGGGCCAGGATCCCTTGGATTTCCAGGCTGAGTCGTTGGGGTTCTTTTTTCCTGCCTTTACTCCTTTGCGATACTGCCACCCAGTGCAAGGGATGTTTCCTTTGTAGAGGTCAGTCTTCTTGCAAAGGTCGTTCCTCTCATGTTGTGGATGAACAAATGATGGCTTGGACAGTGGAGGAGGACCAGCTGAAGCAGCCTTGGAAAGAGATCGAGCTTTGGGTGGTCTCTAGGGGACAGATTGTCTCTGGTTAGGAAGGCAAAGATCACCAGTCCAGGAACTAGCATTCCAAGGGATCTGTGGATCCTAGAGAAACTGTTGGTGGGAGTAGAATGATTTGTTTCTGTGGTCTCGATTGGAAACTGTAGTTTCTGTGGCATGACATTCCAAACAGAGTTGGAGGCTCTCATAAAATCACCTTTGTAGGGTACTCCTTGGTAAACCTTCCGAATATAAGTCCTTATGCTACTGTTCTCTCCCAACATGTACCTTGCTGAGGTCCTAGGCCAGGTTCCATTTCCCTCACATAGCACCTTACTTCTTCTGATGTGTTATGATGTTGTCCTTAATTCTCATCCCTTAAAGAGTCTACTTTCCACAGGTTTGTCCAAGGCTTCCAGGAAAACTATCTGCATCTATTGAAAACTCTTTGATTTCCTTGATATACTCAACTACCAAACAGTAGTGACTCCAGTAGTATTGAGGTGCATGACAACCATACATAGTATAATAATTTAGTCATTGAATATAATTGATACATAACAATTTCCTATTCTGACTTGACACTGTCTCTCTACTGAATTTTTGGCTGTACCCTTGTTGTATAGAGCACCATGTGACAAACAGTGCCTGATAAGTTGATTAGAAAACCAGGTCTCAGTTGATTTGGTGTTGCCATGGAGACAGAGAAAACAGAAAAAGGAAGGGTGACCATACTGTTGTGCTTGATAGAATGATTGTGTCATTGTACTCCTTTTTGAAGATAATAAAAACTACTGGAGTAAGCCTTCTATGGCTACCCATTGCTTCAATCTAATGAGTCCCCAGAGATGGGAAATCTACTTATTGGAACTCAAGTGTTATGCAGTCCTAAAAACAAGTATCTGTATAAGCAACAGAGAAACATTAGTCCATATGCATTCTGCCTTGGTTTGCCTTGTTTTGTTCATGACCTCAGTTGTTGCTGTTGTCATTACTGTTGGTCTGAGATGGGGTCTCACTATGTAGCTCAGCTGGTCTGGAACTCATTATGTAGACCAGGCTAGCTTTGAATTTCTGTCTGCCTGGGCCTCCTGAGTTCCAGGATTAAAGGTGTTGACCTGCAGTTGGGATATCAGCTTATGTGAGGTCCTAGTCTCTGATTTCCCATGGGCCTAGGAGGCCTGGAAATGGTGCTGGCGTCATCTACTCTGAAGCTTCCCTTTTGTTGCTGCTACAGACAATGGAAGGAGTGGAGTGTCACCACTGCTTCTTCCTAGCAGAAAAGATGGGATGTGGGGATGCATTAGATTTCCTATGCAAATGTCATGGGTTAAAGCAGACTTTGCCACAGGGAAGCATTGATGAGGTTTTCAAAATAATGACCCAGTTAATTAATGGTGAACTTTAACTGGCTTCCAGGAGAAGTCCTCTGAACCGTTTCATTCACAACATGAATAGGAAGTGGGAGTGACTGAGAAGGCTGGTGCTCCCAGCTTGCACACCAAAATTTCTAGAAGCACAGGCAATGGTCATTCTGTCTCCTCTCTAATACCTGGGCTAGTTGTCATTGGTCACACAATGGGTGGTGGTATTCTAGGTAAAATACCCAATCTGGGATCAAATGTAGTAATTCAGGGTTGGGAAGCTGGCTCTGAGAATAAAGATCTTACAGGGTAAATGTGAGAACAAGCGTTTGAACCCCCAGCATCCATATAAATGCAAGGTAGATGTAGCAGCCCATGTATAATCCCCCACGTGCAGGTATAATATCCATATGTCTGTGCAAGTCACAGACAGGGATCCCTAGATAAGCTGGCCAGCCCAGCTCAATTCATAAGCTGTGTTTAAGTGAGAGACATTGCCTCAGAAACAAAGTGCAGAAAGATAGAAGAAAATATCCTCTATTAACTTCTAGCCTCCACACCACATGCTCATATGTACATGTGTACCCAACACACATGTGAACACACACACACACACACACACAAACACACACACACACACACACACTTATGCATGTCACACGGCACAACAGAGAGCATGGAGGTAAAATACCGGTTTAGCATGTCTGAGGCCCTTGATTCCATCCTCAGTAATTCTGAAACAGAAAAAAATAAAGAAAGAAAATTAACTCCTAGTTTCAAAAGTAAAACCCACACAGGTAGAGAGAACCCACAATGTGGAGCTGGTGAGACCCTGGGCAGGTAACTAGCCTTCCATCAGCTAAGCTTTCTTATCTGGATAGCTAACCGTTCAGGATGGATGAAAATGGACCCAGGGAACATCTGAAAATGATTCCACTCAAACAGATGCTTCACACAGATGCTAATGTACACACCCAAAGCCGTCTCTATCACTTGACATTCACACGGCACAGGATCCCTTAAATATTTGTGAAGATAAATTCTAGACTTCTGTTAGAGAACCGCCTGTCTTTAGAAGCAGATGGCTGGTGGTTTAGTAGCAGATAGATTTTAAAGGGCCGATGGAGAGCAGCACGGAATATACTTCTTAATAAGTGCATTATTACTTTCTCAAGATACTTTTTCTTACCACTCAGCTCTCCACAAACTACTCTCCTAAGTTCACTACCAGTTATACCGTTCTGTGCTTTTAGGAGGAACTTGAGCCACTTCCCAGATCTGGATTTGATGTTGGAAAGCACAGGCTCTATGTAGACCCCTGAAATAGCATCAGTATCCATGGGCATGATGCGGACATTAAGGAACTATTTTTTCTTTCTCCAAAGGGGGGAAAGTGATTATATGTCCACAGTCATGTTCAGCTATACATACAACGGGTGCTTCCGTGAGGCCTCTGCAGGGGGCTCAGAGCACTTTACCCAGAATCCTCCAGCTCTGTGGGCCTTCTCACCTCCAGCGATCATGACAAACCACACTTGCCCACTGTCCACTTCTTTCTCTGTTTTATTTTTATCTGCGATTTGTGAACTTCCCTATTTTAGTAGACATGTCCTGGACATTTTGGAATTGGACCACTCTACCTTTATGGCAAAGTCACCTTTATTACTTGTCCCAGAGGCTAGAAGTCCCTCTATGAAGAAAGATCAGTGGGGACTCTTAAATGGAAGTAAAACATGGGCCATAACAAGCAATACACAGAGTTTTTCATTAAGTATCTACTATGTGGCAAATTCTCTGCTAAGCCCTGTATAAACACCGACATCAATGTAATCTCCCCGACCCCATGCTGAAGAAGAAACAGTTACACAATCATCTGCTTCCCTGTGCAGACTATAGGAGCAGCGAATATCGTGGGGCTGGTTTGGATCCAGATCTGTCTGGCCTCTCTGAGAACGCAGTTTTTGTACAGTTGCATAGAATAGGACAGTTTGGTGGTGGTGTCGCACAGGAATGCACCTGCTATCTCACATGGCCACCTTTTCCTATGGCGGCTGCTCACCACAGAGAGGTGGCCTTTTCAGCTGTTGTGATCTTTCCAGTCTCCCGCTGTCTTGAACTTAGATGAAATCAAAAGAAGCTTGTTTTGGCTTCTGATTCTGAGGCTCACAAAGTCGCATTCTTTCTCTGGTGATTGAAACAAACCAGTAAGGTTCTCTTCTCTCCTCCGACTCTCTACACCTCCCTAATGAACCTGGGAAACACCAGCAAGGCAGCCAATGGTTGTTCGTACCACCTAGGCTCCAGGTCCTTGATTGACAGGCAGTCCTGGCTTCCAGCATACTTACCAAGGTAGGACCCCTGGCGGCTTGAGTACTCCATCTCCAAAAGGGTCCCCCAAAGACAGGCCCCACAAGGGGAGCTTTTGGCGGGCCTGATTGCATGACAAACACCACGCATATTGAAACACTCTGGCAGTTTCCCGGTGCTCCCAGTCAAAGGCCTGACCCCTTTTGACCTCAAACATCTTATTAAAGCCCCTAGAGCCCCAGCCTCCGTGAGGGAGAGAACCAGCAATCCCTGGACTCATTCTCTTCCCTAATTCATTCAAGTAAGCCCGGCTGAGTGGGGCCTGGGCCTTTGATGTTAAAGGCCCCTAATTGGAAGGAAGTGAAGTGTTAGCCTGTCAGCCTTTTAGTCTCTCATCAAATACTTTAAGAGGTATCCACACAGTGCGTTCTCACACTGGTGCGGAGCAAGCGCAGAGTGGACTGCTTTCTGTTAAAATGTTTAAACTTTGCATCTGTCTAACATAAAGTTCACCACACATGTCACGGTTCCCGGTGGGTTCTCTTCCTACCCTCCTCCTTTCCCTTCCCTCGGGTGCTGGAGTTGGGGCAGGGGGTGGGTGGGTGGCTTGTCTTGGAGCCCACAGCTCACCCACAGGAGAGGAAGGTGGCGGCAGGAGCTAATTACCGACCCCAGACACAGGCTTGCAAGCTCCTGGTTGGGGCCTCTCCCGTGGAGCCCCTTTGATCTCCCTGTTTGGGATTGTGTCACTCCCCAGGAATGTGGCTCTCCTCCCCCAGCATCCCCCAGTGTAACCCTTTAGTCTCGCCTCTCCATTTCACAGCCAGCACCCCTGAAACCCTGAAAGGGAAAGTGGCTTGCTCAGATTTTTGTTGTTGTTTGTTTTTGTTTTTGTTTTTGTTTTTTTCAGGGAGCTGGTGGCGGTCAGGTCCACAACCCCAGAAAAGGGACAGGCTCTGCGTACATCTCTTTGCCCCTCTTCAGTCAAAGGGGGTGGTGGTGTGAGCAGCTGCAATTTGACAGAATTTACATATAATCCCTAGAGTCGTGAACAATAGACTGGATTAAGTCACCCCAGGGGGCAGAGGGCCGAGCCCGAGGGTGCAAAATAGTAGAACAGCTTCTTGTCTTCATAGAGTGACACCCCACTGGGAGAGAAGGCATGGTTGCACTCGTGGATTGACACCACAGAGAATGCAAAAGAGGGTACAAGACAGAAAGAAGTCTCAGACACAGAACCTATGGTCAGCAGGTCACCCGGGTATGTATGTTGGGGGCGTGGCAGGAAGTATAGTCCCCCTCCACCCACAAGGGCTAGAAAGAGAAGCCGTGAGAATGGTGGGTGGGAGAGGAGAGCAGAAATCTCTCTTCTAGGGGTCTGACACTTTGAGGCATTTGAATAGCAGGACTTTCCACGGCTCTCCAACATCAAGTTCCCCAGTGTTTCTGCCAGGGATGGACTGCAGACCCAGGGACAGGGCCCCCTATCCAGAACATTGGGTTCCCGATTCCTTTGGACTGATGTGGAGATGGTTTCTAACTGTTTCCAGGTTGATGCAGAGACCAGGAAACCGTCTACCTCCCAAGGCTCCCTGAGGTCTCTACAGGTGCCATTGTGCGGAGTAACACCAATTATCTATTACGGAGCCACACAAAGGCGCTTTCTTGTTTTGATTTTCTGCAGTTGAACTCAGCTAAGCCAAAACCTGAACCAACTCAACCTGTACAGTTCACTTCTGGTCCTAAGGTTCTTTCTTTTGATTTACAAAGGCAAATGAATTGGTTATTTTGAGGAAACTCATTCACTTACTCCTTTATTCATTGCTCTCCTATTTGAGGCTAGAATGGAGGACTTCACATCCAGCGTTTTATAACAGTACCTTCTGTAAAACACAGGATGGGGTGGGGTGGTTAAAATCTGCTGTGTTCTGATCTTGCTTGATCTATCTATCTATCTATCTATCTATCTATCTATCTATCTATCTATGCATCTATCTATCTATGTATCTATGTATCTATCTATCATCTATCTATGTATCTATGTATCTATCTATCATCTATCTATCTATCTATCTATCTATCTATCTATCTATCTATCTATCTATCTATCTTCAAGACAGGGTCTCACACAGCCCAGGCTGGTCTTGAACTTGCAGAAACCTCTCAAGTTCTGGGTTTATAGTCATGCGGTGTCTTGCCTAGCCGAACCATAATATCTGCCATTTTATGTATGAAGATTAAAAAATGGTCAAAGGGGGCTGTGTTGCCCATCCCGGGCCTTTGATTATTTGATTATGGTCAGAGATCATTCCTACCTGATACAATCTGAACCTGTGTTGATGTTTACATTTTAGACACTGTTTCTGCCTTGTGTTACCAACTGTACTTCTCCATGACGATGGAGAATGTGTTTGACCACACACTTTCCAGGCATGAGTACGGTGGTGAACTAGAATTGATGGACCTGAAAGATCAGCCTTCACCAGCAAAGCCCTCAACTCGGCTATGTGGTGGAGGACACAGTTTGAGAACTGAGTTGAATCTGGCTACATTTGTCTCTGAGATCTGACAGCCTAAGGAAAGAGTTCAAGAAGGAAATAGTGGCCCGGGCAGTGAGCAAGCCCTAGGCTTGCCCAATGAACCCTTTTATCTGCTGTACATTCACCTTCAGCCATCCCTCGGTGTCTGCACTTTGAGAGGCCGTTGCTATCCTCAGGTCAGAGGAGACTCTGGCCAGGGAGGGAGAACCGAGCTGCTGTCCGTACATTCCACATGTGCATGTGTTTCTTCGTCCCCTAAGTCCTCAGAGTATTTCTAAAATGAAGCAATTAGAATAGATTAGCCTGAAGATCTGTTCCAGAGTGAGTGCTTCATGATATGACTCGGGCACCAGCACACATGGAATAGTTTAATTATCATTATTAAATATGATAGCCCCCAGGTTGCCAAGTATGTGAATACCAACAGAAAGACAAGTCCCCCCCTTTTTTTTGCTCGAGTCTGTTTTTGAAAGCTCCCCCATCGTCTTTGCTTTTAGGCTTCATCTGGATATTTTGTGTCAGTGTAATCCAACTCTGACAGACCTTGTGGACGATCCAGGGAAGTCTGCATCCTCACCTGTCTCAAGTGAGGAAGTCAAGGCAAAGAGAAAGAGAACCGGCCTCAAATCTCGAGCCACAACACCCTTACTCCTGACGACGTCCTGAGCACTGTGGCCAGCTGTCGGGTCACACAGGCTTTCTAGAATCCTGATGAAAACCCACTGTTGTCATGTGGAAGCAGGGCCGGCCACTTTCATTTTCCTCATTCTTTTGAATGTTACAAACAATGCCAGGAGTTACTCTTCTTTAAGGTGGTACCCAGTGACTGTGTAGCAGGTCGGATGTTTTCCTTGCGGTTCTAATTGCATGGAAATACCTTAATCTCACCGAGCCAATTCACTTGTAGCTTCTAAGACTTTAATCGACCAAAATTTCTGTGTTAAAGCAAAACCAAACAAACTATGCTAAGATGAGAAAGAACCATATCTAATCAGCCTGACTCCCACTTAAGGTATTTTTGCGAGAATCTTCTTTGACCCCTCTCTAATTGTCTAATTAATGCAGTATTAAATTGACACCAAGCAAATGGGAGCTGGATTGTGTGCTAACAGTTTGGGCAAGCTGAGAAGAAGTGTAATTTCTGCACGTAAAGCCAGATGGGAGGAGGGGACAGGAAGAGCCGCGTGCATGCTAATTTGCAGTTTGACGGACTCTCGTTGTAAAAATAAACACTTCGGCAGAAAATCTAAGGAAAGCAAATGCCACCCGTTTCACATCACACAATGCCTACTTTGGAGACAGGGAAGCGTGCTCATTTCCAACTGTGTTTTGCAAGTGTCACATCGAGCTAAAGCAGAGAAATTCGCGGCTTTAGAGTATTGCTGCCATATTGGCTGCTGGCTGCAGAGACTCGAGCAGAAGTAGGAGGTACGCCCAGCATTGTGCTGGGAGGAAATGTTCCGAGTTCCTTGTCCTGGGACTGGTCAGGGGTTCAGAGGGCAACGCAGAACTCTAGGTGACCACACTTAGCAGATGCAGGCATGCCATTGGTCGCAGTTAGGGATGGATACAACTATTCAGGCCATCCTCTCCTATCAATCTTTTAGCACCGGGTCCGATGGAGACGGAAGAGATACAGAAGAGGCAGTGGTAGAATCAAGGGCAATTAGGAGGGCCAATGACAAGCATAAAGATCATCTCTAGAAGAGGCAGACATGGGGACATGCACCTAGATCCTCCGAGGAAGCTCCTGCTGACACAGTGATTGGGATTGAGACCAAAGGACACCTCTAGCTACATGAAGGACTGCTATGGCTGCAGAGACCTGCTTTGTGCCAGGGTTACACCTTTTCCAAGTATCTGTGTCAGGTGCCAGTGCGAAACAAGAGAAACATGGAGACCCAGCATGGATGATCTCAGACACAGCTCCCTGAGCCAATGCTGGACAGTGAGCCTACATCAGAGCTTATCATCCACTTCTGCCCCATGTCTTTTTCCTTTGATAAGTGCCCATCTCTAATAAAAGATCTTCCTTTCCAATCCCCTTTCTCAGAATCAGCTTCTAGAGTACTCAATGGGAAACATTGCAATTCTATTCATTTAGCCCCAACCTATTTTCTGTAAGCATTAGCCATAAGATCCCCCCCTCCAAATAAAGACTCTTTGCTTAGAATGCTTACAAAGTAGAAACTATTTTTGTCCTGCTTAGGACTTTAGGCACTTAGGGGTGGTTTGGAAGACCCCAGGGTGCATGTTTTGGAACTGTATGTTGTGTGCCTGGACCCATGGAGTAGTGGAAAACAGGGACTGACAATGAAGTCAGGAGTTAACTCCCTAACTCGGAGGTGCTAAGCAGACTGCTCTGAGTAGAGAGGCCTCTGGGGATGCAAACAGATGAATCTAGATAGCCCAGGCAATTGCTTCTAAATGAATTGAATTAAGCCCAAAGGCCAATTCAAAGCTGAAAAATAGCCTGGAGTTGGAGAGGGCGTTGCATTTCCAAAGAAAACAAACAAACTGAACCAAACGGCTTGTGTTCCTTTGGGAACAGTAGATCCCGGATCCCCTGAAATGGGATCTACTCTAGAGCCAAGTGTTTCACTATACAGAGATAGAGACTGTCACAAAACACCTAGCAGAGACTAGCGGGATACTAGAAAAACCATCACAACTTCAAAATGCCCTGCATAAGTGGTATGGGAAGATCCATCCTCTAAATGTCTCTGCCTCTCATCTCAAGTGCCACAAGGAGCCTATTTAAGGAGTCCTGCTTAGGGAATTCGATGTAGCCATCCATAAGGAATGAAAGCTCTCACACCCAGATGGTTCACTAGGGCAAGCGGAGGCCCTCACCAGAACACAAGAAGGAAATGCCATAGTTCAATATTTACATGAAGCTAATTGTTATTTGGGCTTTTTTTTTCGTGGTTTCGAGAGATGGCTCCTAATTAAACCTGAAGTGTCTCAGCTACCACTGCCATGGCAGAGAGCTTCAGACCCAGAGGCAAAGGAAGTTTGTTAATCCAGAAACTGGCAAAGCAAGAATTATTAGAAAACATACTGGCATCTGGTGATTAGAGGAGAGAGGACCCTAAATTGAAAACAGGAGACAAAACCACTGTGGATTTTTTTTTCTACAAACCACAGGGTAGGATGCAATTTCAGCTGAACTGAAACAAGCAAGACTTAAGAATGGAAGGAAGATTAAAGATAACTCATTCAAGGACGTTCCAATGGTCCTGATTGGACACTTGATGGTCCATTAGAATTCTTGGAAAGTATAAAGGGAGAAGTAGGTTGTTGACGATTACCACAGGGTCATCAGACACACACCTTCTGGTCTGCCTTCCTGGTGGCCATTTGGTGCCTGGATTTCCATTTTTTTAGTGACTCCTCAGAGAACCACAGAATCTTAGAAGGATAGGGGTTGGGGTAGGGATGGGGGCAGAGGTGAGGGGGATGATGATCTTTTGTGTCACTGATGAGGAAACCGAAGGGGATGGGCTTTGCCCAACTCCACCCAGCTCTCTCCTGCCATGTGGGTACCAGTCTTCCTTCTTTCAAATCCATAGCTCTTAAGGGCTTCAAGCAGCCAAACAGAATGCCTCTTTCGATGTACCCAAGTCCTCTTGAATGTCTCAGTATACCAGGCAGAAGCTAGGGTCTTGCTAGGCTTAGGAGCAGTGACTGTAGCCTGTCTTACACCCTTCATACACACTTTCGTCTTACATCTCTACTTACTCTAGTTTGCAGAGAGCAGCTTGTTTGATTGGATTTTGGCTATTGGTGTTCTCCTTCTGGTGGGCAATTTTGCAGAGAGGGTTGAGCCCTTTTGCGTGCCCACAAATAAAATGGTGTAACACCCTTTTGCACAGGTGCGGACAAATTGAAATCCCCACTGTCTTACTGGTGGAAATTTTGAATGGTGAGGTATCACGCAAGTGGAATTACTGTATTATTCAGCAGTCTTACATCTATATTCATACTCCAAAGAAATAAAAGCAGGCGCTTGATGAGGTATTCGTACATCTGTGTTTCCTAGCTGCAGTTCTTGTTATAGCAGACAGGAAGAAGCAACCCAAATGTTGAGCAATGAATGCAAGCATAACACAATATAGTGTATTCATATCAGGTACTCCTATTCAACCGGGAAGAAGAAAGGCACTCTAATAGGTAACACAAGTCCAATCAACCTTGGGAATATGACACTGAGTGAGATAAACACAAATGGCCAGGCATTGTCATATAACATGCTCTATATAGAATAACCTGATTCCTAGAGAAAAAAGTGGGATGGTGGCGATTGGAAGCTGGATGGAGAAGGTAACAGACAGCTGTCTAATGGGTACCAAATGTCAGTTGGGATGAGGACAAACTTCTGAAGATGAATGTACGGCAATAGGCGTACCACTGAATGATGTACTTCAAGACAGCTAAAATGGTAATGTGTATACATTGTTATGCACCTTTTACCCTGGCAGGAAAGGGAATGGGTTCCTGTGTCTGAAGACCCAGCATACCTTCTGTGGTTTCCAGATAGACAGAGAGATGCAATATGAATCTGAGGTTAAAAATGCAGTCAGGCTTATTTAGGGAATCTCCCAGCCTGAGGATCACCTCAAATTCTATTACCTGGTCCAAGTTGCAATTACCTTTATTGTTCAGAGATTTTTTTAATAAACATTACAAAACACTTACTAGCAAAGTGAGAAATGTAAAAACATTTCATGCAAAGTTTGTTTCTTTGTAACTAGACAATGCTATCTTTGAAAAAATACATATTTATCTAAAAATGCAGAAATCGGGTCCAATAGGTATGCATTGAGATTACTAAATGTGGTAGGGAGTATGTTAGCTTTTCTTTGTATAGTTAGCTTCACATGTGTTGAGCATATTTTATTAAGTATAAAAATGTAAAGTTGCTATAACTGTCATTTGGCAAAATCAGCTCCAGGGAGGGTTTATTTCAACCTGAAGTCCATCATGGAGTGGAAGTCAAGGTAGCAGGAGTTTGAAGTAGCTAATGGCATCACACCCACAGTCAGGAAACATAATGATGAAGTCTTGTATGCAGCTTGCTTTCTTCTTTTTGTACAGTCTAGGGTTTCAGCTTAGGGAATGGTGCCACCCACAATGGTCAGGTCTTTACACCTCAATTAATCTGATCAAGAGAATACTCCATAGGTAAGCTCAGATGCTTGTGTCCCAGGCAATTCTAGATCTCATCAACTTGACAATTGATATTAACCATCACATCTTCTAAATTAGTTGAAATGAAGGTCCTCCCCACAAAACACAGGACATAATCTCAAGAACTGAGAAATGAGATTGCATGAAATTCCAAAGTTTCTGCACAGCCAAGAAAACAGCCTATAGCATGGTGAAAGGTCTTTGAACATCAAGCAGGGTATTCTGCTTCCCTGTCTGCTGCTGTGACAAACATCATAATCAAAAGTAACTTAGGGGAGTAAGGGTTTATGTCATCTTAGCAGTTAAAGGCCATTACCAAGAGAAGTTATGGAAAGAACTCAAACAGGAACCTGAAGAAGACACCATGGAGGAAGGCTTTCTGCTGGCTCATTCACTAGCTCACTCACGGGCTCTAGCTAAGCTTTCTTATATAGTCCAGGGCCATTTTTCTAGGAATGGTGGCACCCACAGTGGGGATAGGTCTGCCTACAGTAACTAAACTCAGACAATCCCCTACAGGCATGCTGCCCACAGGGCAATCTTCAGATGAAGCTATCTCTTAAATGACTGTAGTCTATGTCAAGTTGACCATAAAACCAAATGATGGCATTTGACAAATACAATCCCTTAAACCATAACTTTTCAGTTTCCGGTTTGCAAGGTTAATATTACCATATAAAATACGGTATACCTTTAAAAATCCCAAATCCCTTTAAAAATCCAAATCTCTTCACCATAGACTTCAGTTCTTTTTAAAGCCATATATATTTTTATTGCAAAAGGAAAGAACAATCGCATCAAAGCAAAACTCAAATTCAGCCATGTAAATCCAGCCAAGTGAGTGCAACTGGAAATCACTGTGTTAAGTGAAATTAGCCAGACCCCTCCACAGCTCCCCTCAAATCCTGTGTTTTTCCCTTAGATGTAGCACCTAGATTTAAAATGTGTGTGTGTGTGTGTGTGTGTGTGTGTGTGTGTGTGTGTGTGTGTGTGTGTGTGTGTAGGTCACAAAAGTGTAAGGGGGATCATGAGAGGGGAGGAGGTCTTAAGGGAGGTAGGAAACATAGAGGCCAATGAAATACATGCTAAAATAAAACAGTAAATGGGCAAAGGCAGCCAGGCGGCCAGAAGGAGTATCTACTTGTGGTTCCTCTGCGATCTCATTTTATGAATTTCTTCAAAGGAATTGTCTTTACTAGGCCTCTCTGCTTTTCCCCTTATATATGGGAGTTAACATGAATAGAAAAATTTCTCTATTTCTAACTCAAAAAATAAAATTTTCATATCCAGAAAAAAAGTTGTCTTTTTATTGGATATTTTATTTATTTATATTTCAAATGTTATCCCCTTCCCCATTTCCCCTCTACAAACCCTCTATCCTCTCCCCCTCCCCCTGATTCTATGACAGTACTGCCTCACTCACCCATCCACTCCTGCCTCACTGCCCTAGCATTCCCCTACACTGGGGTATTGATCCTTCACTGGACCAAGGACCTCCCATTTCATTGATGCCAGATAAGGCCATCCTCAACTACATATGCAGCTGGAGCCATGGGTCTCTCTATGTGTACTCTTTGCTTGGTGGTTTAGTTCCTGGGAGCTCTGGGGGATCTGGTTGGTTGGTATTGTTGTTCTTCTTATGAGATTGCAAAACCCTTCAGCTCCTTCAGTCCTTTCTGTAACTCCTCCATTGGGATCCCCGTGCTCAGTCCGATGTTTGGCTGGGAGCATCTGCATCTATATTGGTCAGGTTCTAGCAGAGCCTCTCAGGAGACAGCTATATCAAAAGTCAAATCTTTTACAGTACTATGATGTAATATTATTGCAAAAATATTTTGGATATGCTATAAAGCCATTTTGATCCATTCTTCATGGCAGAACCATCATCATGTGACTGTGTTCTTTTTACTATGGCAAAATACCTGGCAAGAAGCAATTGGAAGAAAGAAGTGTTCATTCTGGCTTACAGTTCAATGGGCTATATTCTCTATTGTCACAGAAGATATGTGGTGAGCATCCAGCTGCTCATAATGCTTTAGCAGTCAATGAACAGGAAGTGGGATCAGACTGTAAAACCTTAAAACCCTACCCTAGTGACCTCGTTCCTTCAGCAAAGTTCCATAAAGTTACACAACTTTCCCAAACAATAGCACCTGCTGGGGAACCCAGTGTTCAGACACATGAGCCTCTGGGAGACATTCCAAAAACCTTGGCTTTTCTGGTTTGGTGGCTTCAAAGGAGATCTTTCTAGGGTGTGCACGTGAGCTTTAGCATCAAATACACAGTACACACAGGCAGACCTTACTGCTGATTGGACACTGACCATGATCATGTCTCTTCATCATCCAGTGTTTGCTTATCAACCAGAGAAGTCTAGCAAATTTGTAAAATACTCACACACACTAGTGCATGTTGTTAAAAAAGCACAGCTTAACCTATGGTAACGTTTTGCCGTTTAACAAAAAACGGTTTCATTTTGTCGTTTTATTCCTGATTGAGCATGTTGATTTTCCATCAGGAGGAAGTTTTTATAATTCTGACTTTTATAGGAATTTTTCCCCACAGTCACGGAGAAGATTACTATTGATCTGTAGATAACCATGGGAAATTCTGCTCAATACAGTCCAGTAAAGGGTTCATGTTCTTGGAGGCAGAACTTTTCCTGTGTTCCTCATTAGTGCAAACAAAATTCCCCAGTCCTGTGGGAAGCTTCCTAGTGAGTTGTGGACTGCAACCAAATGAAAATTGATTATTCATGTAACACAGTTAAAAGCAACTGTAAAAATCCCTCTCTCCTGGCTTAAGAAACTGTCTCACTCAGGCACCTCAAAAAGACTAAGCTAAAATTAAACATTTTCTCATTTTGGCATGGAGATCATCACCAGCATGGATCTTTGAAGGGCAATGGGATATTGATGGAGGGATGTTGACAGAAGATAATTTCTTCAAACAGTAGTGATCAAAACAGCCGTGAAAAAAGACACGAGCACAAGACATTTTTCTAAGTTATGATGCGTAATAGCAGGCCATGGTGATTTGAAATGTTGAGCTCAATGTTAGAAAAGGAAGGGCTGTGATCACACAAGAGAAAGGGCTCACGGCCCAGGCTTTAAAGTTCACACTGATGGATACCCAAGGAAGGGAGGTTGGAAGATTTGGGGTCGATCAGAGAAGCTCTGAGTCACGGTTGAGGACACATAACGGCATGAATGGCTTTGGTATTTTGCCTCACCTCTTGACTCTCACGCATCTTTAAATAGTAGACTTTCTTCATCTCTAAAAGAAACACTCTTGTTATCTGGTTCGTGCAGTTTCTCCTGTGTTGCACTTTCGTGTGTATTGCAGGATGTTTGCCACCCAGAGGGCTCTGCCACAGTGATATCATTAGTACAACCGCAGTGATGACAACTGAAAAATGCCCCCTACAGGGTGGTACTTCCTCTAGCTCAGTGATTCTCAACCTTCTCAATGCTGTGACCCTTAATAAGGTTCCATGGGTGAGGCAACCCCCACCCAAAAATTATTTTTGTTGCTACTTCATAACTAATTTTGTTACTGTTACGAATTGTATTATAAATATCTGTGTTTTGCAATGGTATTAGGTGACCCCTTTTTAAGGGTTGTTGGACCCTCCAAAGGGATTGTCATCCACAGGCTGAGAACCACTGTGCTGATCACCACGAGCATCTCTTGGCCTCTGCAATCTGTTTTGCCTCCAAGCTGTGTTAATTTCTCTCTGTATGTCATGCACTTTTACCACAGATACATACCCTAGGGGACATGGACCTATCACATTTCGGATGGTTTGAAAATGTCATTCCATTTTCATGACTCAGGTCTACCAAGATTACTATGTCCTGGAAACTATCTCTGTTCGACCTTACAGGTGCTGCCCGAGACCTGACTTCTGTCCCTGTGGTATAACAGTTGCCATGGTGCCCAGGTACTACCCAATCCATCTTTTTCTGGGCCTCAGGCTGTGAGTTCAGTGAGAATGCAGACTGTACCATGTTTATCCTCTATCATCAGCAAAGAACATAGCTCTAGCATATAGAAACGCCCTATAAAGCATTGATAAATGACGGAGGAATACTGAAGTGAGAGCTTTTCCTTTTCTTCCTCACATGTAACTTGTTTGGAGGCAGGAGTAGTTGTGAGTACTTGCTGTTTTCTTCCAGAGCTAGAGTTCAGTCACCAGCACCCAGGTTGGGCAGGATAGCTCAAAAATGCCTGAAATGCCAGCTCCATGGGATGTGACATAGTATTCTGGCTTCTGTGTGCACCTGCACTCATGTGGTCAGGTACATGCACACACGTGGGCGCGCACACACACACACACACACACACACACACACACACACACACACAGAATAAAATGAATCTTTGCGAGAACATTTCATTTCCCTCTAAAGGAGTTTTTACTATATTATCACATTAGAACAGAGAAACAGAGAGTTGAGGAATCATGTCCGATGATAATAACAGCAATTCGACCAAAGCAATCCTGAATAGCCTTAAGTTGGAGCCAAGTCATAATTATAAATATTGTTTCTGAAGGTCTCGTTCTGGGTCAGGCTCTTTTGCAATCCTCATTTGCTCTGTTCCATGTTGGAAAGTGAACACAGGCTTCAGTCTCAGCTGTTGACCCTATACTTACAAGGCCCTGAGCACGCGTGCTTGGCTTACAGAGTCCAGTTTGTCTTCCAGAACGGTGACTTTCCTCTCGGATAATTTTTCTTCGCATTGGGAACTAAGGGATAAGGGAACTAAGGCTTGGAGAATTAGAATAACTTGTTCATTCAAGCAGGCAGTGGGCAGCAGAAGTAGAGTTCAGATCTAAGCTCACCTGACTTGGAAGCATATGCTTTTAATATAGGACCAAGACTGGTATGGGGATGGGAGCAGTGTCCTACTGGTCTAGTTTAGCAGTGTGAGAAACTGGAGAGAAAATAAGAAGCTTTATAGCATCTTGATGTTGTCCTTCTAAATCCTATAATCAGTGTTTGCTTGAATGGATTCCAGGTGACATGGCATGGGGTAAACAAATGAGCAAGCTGGGTGACTGGTCCTTGACAATCAGTCAGATCGAGAAGCATTGCTTGGGGTAATACCTGAGACATGGGGGCATGCATTTATTTTCAATTATTTACTTGCTGTTATGAGATGAGCATATTAAAAGAGTAAAGGCAATAATGTGAACTTCTCAGGCATTATTTGAGTTATGTAATTTTCAGTTGAAATATTTACTTATTTTGTGTGTATGTGTGTGTGTGTGTTTGAGAGAGAGAGAGAGAGAGAGAGAGAGAGAGAGAGAGAGAGAGAGAGAGAGAGAGAATATGTGTGCATGTGCTTTGTGAGCACACACACATGTAGGTTAAAGGACAACTTTGTGGATTTGATTTCCTCTTTCCACTCTTACATAGTTTCCAGAGATTGAGTTCAGGTAGTCAATGTTTTGCATAGCTCATTTCCCCGCCCAGTAATCTTACCCTTGCTAATTCTCACCTTTTAAAAGACATGGTTGGTATCTTATGTAGATGGATTTGAGGGGGATGTTCACAGTGCAGTTCACACTGTGTAGGAGGAGTCTCAGTGTCACATATGACCCTCTTTCATTTTACTGGGTCATGTATTGCTGTGACACAGTATAATAATGGCCTACACATGTGTAAGTCCCCTCTCAGCTCAGGAGTCAAGAAAATTCTATGAACTTGCTCCAACCTAAATAGTTCTCATAATTTTAACTGCTTTCCTATCTTTAAATAAACCTCTGTTACGTTGAAACTTTGTATGGCTGTGCCTGCGTTAGTGTACATGTGTACAGGTAACATTGGAGGGTGGTAGAGGGCATCAGATCCCTTGTAACTGAAGTTAAAATTATGAGCTGACTGATGTGGATGTTGGCAACTGAACTCAGGTCTTCTGGGAGAGCCCAAACACTCTTAACCAGCTTGCCTCTCTTATTTCCCAATGTTATATCAGCAAGAATTAACTGCTTTGTAGCTATGGACATTGTGGCTCTCCATTCATCTTCATCATCACAATATTCCACCATAGGAATATCTTTATTTTCTTCTGGATTGACACTTTTGAATGTCACCTACACATCCACTGCCTCATACCATCCTCCATTGCCTTTCCCACAGTAATGGATCTATGAACATTGTACCTTCATCAGTACTGGTAAAGAAGAAAGACTTTCTTGCACTGTTCTTAGAAGGCCTTTGCTTCGTACATGTATTCTCTAAGGACATCTAATAATCCGTGGCAGGCCAGCGAGATGTGCCATTGCTCTATGGAAAGCTTCCCATGGATCCCTTTATGCGCTTTGCAATATGCTAAACACCTTGCCTCATCAGATCACGATAGCGTCTCAAAGAGTAGTCAGCCATTAAAGGATTAAAGTTACATCTCTAGCAAGCCATAGCTCAGACCACTCCGTGAAGCCTCAATCTGCATTTCCCTTCTTCTGTGCTAAGTCAGCACTAGGGGCAGTGGCCGTTAGTCCCGCCCCTTGTGGCAGTTAGTATCTTATAGAGGCTTAATGTCCTCTGTTCCAAATACTGAGTTGTTACTTCATTTCTTGAAGAACACTGACTGGCATGGTTTCTTTCTGCAACTTTGCTTACTGTGCGTGTGCTTCTATGACTATTCTTACAGAGTCTCCTGTGCACAAGAGCCATAATTTTGTGTTTGTATAGAAATGCAACTGCACCACCGTAAAGTATGCATAAGCTAAAGTTGATGAGATCTTTCCAAATTACTATGTTAGCGTGATGAGAAAGCCGCGGTGCTCATTCTTCCCATCCTTTTTATTGTATAACTTAATCTTTGTCAACCACAGGGGCAGAAAATGACCACGGTCCCTATTTGTATTCTCCTGATTAAGTATGAACTTGCACATAGCTCAACATCCTTACTGATCATGTGTTTCCCCTCTTCTTTGACTTACTCTTTCACACACCGCTTATTTTTCTTAAATTTTATTCATTTGCATCCTCATCCCACCAACTTTGTCTGCCGCAAGGGTCTTTGTCTAATTTACCCTTTAAAAACTTGAGGACAGAATTTTTACATTTTATTACTGTAAAAATTCATCAATCCAGTTTTATGGGTAAGAGTATATCTTGAGAAATTCTTATTTATGCTAAAGCCAAATATGTTTGCCCCTAAATTATCTCCCAACTTTTTGCAATTTTGATTTTGACATTTGGGTTCAGGAGGCTAATATTTGTATATGAGGCTGTAACCTCATTTAATCTTTGCATGATATATAAGTATATAATTTACCCTTCTTTTCACTAGGCTTGTTCATGCCTCTTTGCCATATGTGAAAATTCCTTACAGGACTGGATCGGTTTCTGTATTTTCAATTTTGTTCCTTTAAGAACTTTATTTTCTGTGTATGAGATTAAGGAGACCGAGATGATGATAATTGGTTACAAACGGGCGTTGACAGCTATGAAGAGTCTATGAAGAGACAGCACTGTATTGGGCAACTCGCTTGCATTTTATCCTTTGGTCCTTGGCAGTGTCCTCTGAATTACGCACCATCATTCCTACTTCACATATGAGAAAACTGAAGCTCAGGGGCTTGTGTGACTTGTCTCATCTCATCCAGTTTGTAAGTGGTGGAGGCCAGGATGCCGATCCAAATTCTGTGGTTCTTTCTATGATACTATATTGTTTTTCCTAAATCATCCAAACTGAATTAATTCACATCTTTAAGAACTGGAGCTGGAGTAAGATCAATGTAAGAATAATTCTATAATTTAGGCATTTCTTATCTTTGGAAGACAGACTTTGGAACACGAAACTGAGCCGAAGCCTGCGAGCATCTGTAAGCTTGTCCTTGGCATTAAGAGAGTGGGCTATGGGCCACAAGCTCGTTCTGTCACCTACCAGCTGGTGGAGTTGGATAGTCATATACCATCCTGTCTGTTCCATTGGCCATGGGAGTAGATAGGGTGGAACCCATGGCATGCGAAAAGAGCAGAGACCAGCAAGCTTGGAATTCAGATTCTAGCTCCCCCACCGCTTGCATAGATGTGGAAACATCATTTTCTGCTAACCGAGCCTTTGGTTTTACATTTGTGACATAAGGGAATGAGACGTCACCTTCTATTTCTTTTATCAAGCAGGAAATCTCTCTTGAACATCTAGCACCGTGGTTGGTTCACAAAAGGCAGTACATAGATAAAAGCATTCTATTTCTCCTTACAAGTGAGTGACAAGAAAACCAGAGGAGACTCTTGAGACAGTTAGCAGAGCTCCTCTCTGGAAACACGCTTCTCCATGGGGGGGGGTTTGTCTTGTCAGGAAGGACTTCAGTTCTTATGAGGACTAAACACAGTATCTAACACTACCCAAAATTTCAGACACTAATGCCCCTCCAAAGACAGGAGGGACAAAGAGAACAGATCATACCTTCAAACTTGTCTGTTTCAGAGACTGATTAAGTTGTAAGGTGAGTGAAGAAGGAGTTCAGGGGTGACTGATGCTGGCCTAGTGATGCCGAAAATGATGAGAAACACAGGTGTACTTCTGGGGATGCACAGTGACGTGAGATAGTAGACCTCGTTGGTCCAGCTGCTACGGTTACCATGCCATTCTCTAACTTCCTCTTTTCGTTGCTCCAATTAAGATGGCGACTCAGGTTCGACAGGGCTATGGTGGCAGTCACACACCCCAATCAATAGTCACCATTTTCAAAATACTTCCTATGCCTGTTAAACTGCTCTGGAAGTCTAATTCACAACGGTACCGTGGAGGTACTATTTCTGCCATTTTCGAAGATGAGTAAGCAGACATTGAAATCTCATTCAACCTGCTCAAAGCTGCTGTGCTTCTAAGTTTACTTAAAAAATATTTATTTAGGGTTGGAAAGATGGTTCAGAAGCAAAGAACATTTGCTGCTTCCTGAGAATCCAAATTTGGTTTTCAGCACCTGTATCAGTAAATTCATAACCACCTCCAGGAGGATTTGATACCCTCTTTTGGTCTCTATTGGCACCCTCACGAACATATTCTGAGACATACATCTAAATGTACTTAGCCAACACAAAATGGATTCTTCGTGTGTGTGTGTATGTGTGTGTGTGTGTGTGTGTGTGTACTTTTTGATTTTAGTATTTTTATCATGAATTTTCTTTTTCTCGTCTTAGTTTGTTGTGATTTTTTCCTGTTTTTTTTCCCCTGGGGGTGAGAGAAGAGGAGGAGGAGATTGGGTGAGTAGGGAGGTGAGGGGGATCTGGAAAAAGCTAAAGGAAGGGAAAAATATAAAAATATATAAAGACTATAATAGACATTTAAATCTTGAAATTATTGTTTGTTTGTTTGTTTATTCTGATGCCTGGGATCACACCCGGTACCTTGCAGACACTATGCAACATATTCCTACTTATTTGGACTTTACATTTTTAAGTCCCTTCATGCAGGTTCTTAATTGCTCTGGTGCAAAGGTTACAATGGGACTATAATGACAGAAGGGGATCCAAGCGATTCATTCTTCAGTAAGGAAGGACAAAGCAACTTGGGTGAGCTCAGACTTACTGTCGAGCATCACCACTGCAGCTTGCTTCATATTTCCCCCAAGGACTTCCGTAGGAGTTTGCAAACAAATGGTAAAAATGCTGCGATGAATGCCTATCCCAAGGAAGAGTGAACGAGCTGCCTTCTGGAAAACTTAATGACATGATATTATTGAAATGTGTCCAAAGGGTCAAAAGCAAGATCTAGGTAGTGGACAATATTAAGAATTAAATGCCAGAAACTCCAAGCCTTGTATAATTTCATTAGTAACTGCAAGTTCATAGAAGTAGGCATCATTTATGTGCACATCACTGGGTGTCATCTAGGTAGGACTTTAGAGTTGTCAGACCAGAAGGGATTATTTAGTCTCATTGCTACATCATTTCAAAGGGAATGTTTTGTTTTGTTTTCCAGGTAATCTTACTATGTGGCTCTGGTTCTTGTAGAACTCAACTGTGGAATAGGCTGGCCTTGAACTCACAGAGATACACTTGCCTCTGTCTCCCAAGTGCTGGGATTAAAGGCATGTGCTTTTAATAAGTGCCTTTTCAGCCATGTGTGGCTGAAAGTCATAACTTTTAAAACAAGTGGGCTGACAAGTCTGTGACTACTCTTGTATTTAGTGCATTTGTCCTTTCCCAATGCCTTAATAGCTGTTGTTTGGTTGTTATTGTTTTAGATACTAAGTATTTATTATAAACTTTTAACTACACTATCCAAATCAATTAAACAATGAGAATAACCATTAAAAAAAATGTAAGATTTCACAGAGCAGAGAGAAAATACTGTTTGGGTCAAACATGAAGCTCTTGGCCAGTGAGTATATGGCAGAGAATGCACTGCAGAAATACCAGGATGTAAACAAAAAAGAACAGATGTCAAACAGAGAAATTTAAACATCAGAGTCCTCGGAGAAATGAGTAAGGTTCTTAACTTTATGTGTGTGTGGCTTTTCAAGATAGGGGGTCTCTGTATAGCTTTGTAAACCAGGCTGACCTCGAACTCACAGGGATCTGCCTGCTTCTGCCTCCTGAGTGCTGAGATTAAAGACATGTGACACCACTACCTGGCTCGGAGCGAGGGTCTTGGTTTTATTTTGCTGGAGAGTATCATCATCTTTCTGAAGCAACAATCTAAATAGGAATGGAGGATGTTCTTGGATAACAAGGCACAACAGATGATTTTGCTTGGGAAAAGAAAACATCGCAGGCACTTGCCTAGCATGAGAGGCTCTTGGGTTCGATCCCTTGTCCTATATAAATCAAAGTAGTGGTGAGTGCCTATAGTCACTCATGATTGAGTGAGAAAGGAGAGTCGGAAAAGTTTATGCTCATCCTCGACTTCATAGCTAGTTCAAGGCCTATTTGAGCTTCCTGAGAGTGTTTAAAAAAAAAGACACTAATTTTCATTACACGTCACATTATCAACCCCCTTTGCTTAAGCAAAGGGTGAAAACACATTCTGATTGGTTTACAAACAAAAACTTGCCCTTTTATGTCATGAACTGCTTCAGTTGGTGGAGCGCTTGTGGCTACACAAACACGTGGACCTGAGTTTGAATTGCCAGCACGCATGTGACTAGCTGGGCTTGGTGGTGCATGTTCTATGTCTGTATTCCTAGCACTGGGTGCATATATAGAGTGAGGTGTATATAGACAAACCCTTGGAGTTCATTAGCCAGCCAAACTAGTGTGCTCAGGTTTAGTGAGAGATCCTGTTTCAAAAAAAAAATATAAGATAGGGAGTTATAGAGGGAAACACTCAATGCTGATCTCTGGCTCCCACCTCCTTGTACATACATGTGTACATGAAACCACATACACGTTTACACACACACACACACATATACACACACATACACGACAGATACTATTTTAACAAGTAAGTTCATCATGGAGCTATGACATTTTGGTCAAGTCTTGTTGATGATTTCTGTACCACATGACTGAAGGGACCATTGATGGCGAAAATGGCTGGGAGGCTTCTCGGAGTCAAAAGGGGACACTACTTGTGATTGTTAGCTTTAATGATCAATTTGCTACGATGTAGCATTCATTCTCTGGGAAGGGAATCTCAAGGAAAGACTGTCTAAATCAGGTGTCCCGTGGGCCTGCGTCTGTGGAAGGTTATGGTGATAATATTAGTGGAGGTGGGACGGTCTGCCTACAGGAACAGACATCATTCCTTGGGAAGCTGTGAATGCCAGACGATCAGCAGTCATGATCTCCTGCCATTATAACACTATGACTTTCCATAATAGTAGACGGATACCTGGAGTTCTGAGCTGAAACAAATCCTTTCTTGTCAAAGTTGCTGGGTTTTGTTTGTTTGTTTGTTTTGTTTTGTTTTTGTCAAAATATTTTATCACAGCAGTAGAAACAAAGCCTAAGAAATTATTAATGATTGCACTTTGACTGTTGTGCTGCTGTGGGTAAAGGGGATGTGTGGTCACTGTTTTTAATAGCTAGCTCAGAGGAAGGAAGCCCAGGACCTGTAGGGTGTAAGTCCTGGTGTGTGGTTCATGCCCACATCCTGCCCATTAAAAGGGAGGCCATTACTCCAAAGATTAAGACTTTGTTCTGTGAAGGCAGAAACTGTGCCAGCTTGACTTAACCACTACACAATTAATAATCTAGCATAGCTTAATAAACCATGCAGTTATAATGGTATGGAACTATACCTATTATTTGCAGGATGGGAAAACATGCCAGCTTCCAGTTTCATAAATCTAATAACTTGGCAACTCAGATGTTCATTTTATTATGATTTTATCGTGATTTTATCAACATGTTAGCTAATACTTTTAAGGAAACAAGCTTTGTCAAGCTTTTGTTGGACAAACACTGCCTTTGTGAAATTCACGCCACCATACCCTATCAATTCTCTGGGTTATTAAATGTACAAATGACCCTGGCATTATAATAATATCCTGGTCTGTCCCTTGCACACTGTCTGGGTTTTGTTTTGTTTTGCAATATTTTTACTATAATGTATTTAATCTACATGGAGTTGTTTTCAATGTAGGATGTGACATAAAAAAAAATCCAAGTTCTTTTTCTTTTTAAATTTTGTATAGCTAATCAAAGGGCCTAGCCCTAGTCGTTATTCAATGACTCGCTTTTAGTCACTGGGTTCCAATGAAAGGATCACAATTTCCCATTTCTGCTTCATCCTCTTATCTATTAGTTAAGCTTTGATCCAAACTCAAAACATAACATGTCTAATTTACTCAAGTTGTATCATCTCACAAAAGACTTAGTTACTTCTATTTTATGCGTGTGAGTGTTCTGCTTGTATGTATTATGTATGTGCATCGTGTGTATGCTTGCAGCCCACAGAGGCCACAAGAAGGCTTTGGATTCCCTAGAACTGAAGTTACAGCTTCTTAGGGCCACCATGAGGGAGAAGGAAACTGAATCCAGGAGCCTGTGCTCTTAACTGCTGAGCCATCTCTCCAGCCCCACTTTAGCAAGTATTGATAATGAATTGAGAAGGTTCTCCCGAGTCCTGGTTTATCTTTCCTGTATTACACTTTGAAAAATTTCCCACATTTGATTTTCGAATCACTTATGTCTTGTGAAATTTTTGTTCTGATTTAAAATTGCACAACTCTCGCATTTGATATCTTTTTGTCCCTTCTAAGTTGTTGTTATCTGTATCTCTCTTTCACTCACACACAACACACACACACACACACACACACACACACAGACAGAGACAGATACAGACACAGACACACACACACACACACACACACAGACAAATACAGACAGACAGACACACATGCCCACACACACACAGACACACACATACACACAAACACAGACAAACACAGACAGACACACGCACACACACATGCACACATGCACACACACACACACACACACACACACACACACACACACACACACACACACATGCACACACACACATACGTTTCTATATGCTGATAGGTCTATCCTACCCTGAACCACAGGGTGCATTAAGGGCCTCTGTTTTTCCTTACCTACGGTGTCTCTTTCCAATGCAGAGAAACTTCGTTCTCTCATTTCACACCCATTTGCTTCCCCAAGTTACAGTTTTCCGTACAAATATCAACATTTGCTACATTTTGAGGTAGTTCTTTTTTTTGTAATCATTATGTACCTGGATTTATTAAAAAAAAAAAACAACAACAAAACACCAAACCAGGCTGGGTGCCTTATTAATGTATAGTACTTTCCAGCCCTTTTGCATTCCCTGTGACTATGACTCTGGTTTTTTTGTTTTTATTTAGTGCTTTCTATTGACTCTCCTTTCTCTTCACCCTGTCATTTTCTGGCAAAGCATTGTTTTTGTTGAAAAGAATCATCTCACTGCATATGGCAAGAGCTCTTCAACCTTTCTTCATTTTTAAACTCCTGAAGCAAAGCTGTATCACATATGCAAATACTGTGACTTGCAGGGCAGTGAACGCGTAACATAGCTCTTGATCATTTTTGGGGGGGGGTCTTCTAAGCCCAGGGCTCATCTTGTGCCTCAGGAGCTTTGAGAACCCTGACTTTTCCCTAGACATAACTAAGTTGCCTTAAATCTCATCATATTTATCCTGCAGATGCATTGTAAAAGAACAGACTTTTAAGAACTGACATCTGGGAGGCATTTGTTCTTAGAAGGAGAATATCTGAATTTCAAATGTCGGATTTTGGTGACAGGGCAACCTTGGTGAGAATGGAAGCTAGCGCCCATGGAGAACAGACATCTTCTCTTGGACCTTGTTCCTGAGGTGAGGATTCAAACTTATTCTGCAGAACGTTCTCTCTGCCATTTAGATCCATCCTCTGCTTTTACCTCCTTCTCCCCTTCTTTCTGTTTACCTATCCTCCCTATCTCTTCTTTCGTTTCTTCCATTTTCCTTTCCATCTCCTTTTGCCCCTCTTCAGTCTTCTGTTCTTTCTGACCTTCTCTTCTACTTCTTGAGTTCAAATCTCAGGTCTTCCTCTCATTATCTCAGCGAATTTAGCAGTTAGCTAACTTAAGTAACTCGAATTATCTTTTACTGTGAGATATGGTCTCCTCTCAAGTCATTGAAGAGTTTGTGTGAGACATAGACACATGCCAGACCACAGGTATTGAATAAAAATGGTAGGCATAATCATAGCTGTTTTCTCCTATCAGTCTCTGTTCCCTGTCATTCAGTTGCTTCTGGTAGGTTGAAGGCAAGCCATGGAGGTCCCCAGTTCTGGTAAATTTACATCTGCATATATCCCACCAGGGCCAGAGGGGTGGGAGTGGTAATTTTCCATTTGTCTACAACCAACAACTTTGAACTCAAAGGACTAAGACTGAAATTAAAGGCCTACTTAAGAGCCTGCTTTCGGATAATTATGTCTAATGTGATGAATTACAATTCAGCTTACACAGTTCAAGAAGGTGTTCTAGACACTTAAAACAACGAGGGTTTAAAATAAGAATCCATGAGAAATTATTTAGCTGCTACCAGATAATGTTAGTGATCAACTAATAATAATTTACTATCTATAAAGCCCTTAATGCTGCTGTTTTATTGGGTATTTTCAATAACATTATGAGGCAGTCATTATTATTATTATTATTATTATTATTATTATTATTATTATTATCATTACTACTATTATTATTATCTTCTACAGGGAAAATGAAATTCAGAATGAAAAAGTAGTCATGCAACCTAAACCTTGGGCAAATTTCTGGACTTTTCTGCAGTTGTTGGCCAGTGTCATATGGTGGCTCTTTTACCTTCAAACTGGGAAGAAACATGCACAAAGGGACTGTTGTGTGACCTTGGGAGCAGGCCCACAGAAAGCCATAGGATGAACTCCCATTAATATCTAGGCACTATCTTCCCATGGAATGAACCCTGACCAAGTTGATGGGAGAAAAGTACTGGTTCATTTTTCTTCAATCTTTTCTCCCATACAATTTCATACCATGCTGTGTTAATTTTCTGGGGGCTTCCATAATGAAATATCACAGACTGATGTCTTTACAAACCAAACAGACAGCTGTTTTCTCCCGGGTCTGATGACTGCGCATTTGAGATCACAGTATGGTCAAGTTTTATCTTTCCTAGGGTTATCAATTCCTTCGTTGTTACCTTGTACCTACACATTCTTTTCTCTGAGCATTCACATTCCTGATCTCTTTTTGTCTCCAAATTTCCTTTTCTTGTGACACCAGTCAGATTGGATTCAGACAGTCACAATGTCTCATTTTAACTTACTCACACCCTCACTAAGAACACTGTGTCCAAACACCTTGAACCTGCCACACATTTGTAAACATTGGTATATATATATATATATATATATATATATATATATCTTTAGACATATCTATCTATCTATCTATCTATCTATCTATCTATCTATCTATCTATCTATCTATCATGTTTTCTTTAGACTCACGAGTAGAGAGTATTGCATCTCCTTACATATGGTTGTGAGCCAACATGTGGTTGCTGGGAATTGAACTCAGGACCTCTGGAAGAGCAGTTATGTTCTTAACTGCTGAGCCATCTCTCTAGCTCCACTTAATCATCCTTTAAAAAGGTCTGTATTCAAACACAATTACATCTGGGGGTGCAGGGAGGCAATTAAGGCATGTTCTAATTATTTTTGTGTCACCTTGACTAAGATAACTAGGAGAATAACTTAAAAAGATGTTCATGATTTCAGAGGGTTCAGTTCATGGATTCTTGGCCCCATATCCTTGGTTAGAACATTATGGTGGCAAGCACACGTGGCAGAGGAAAATCATTATATTGTGCTGGACAGGAAGCAAAGAGAAAAAGGGACTGAGTATCTGCTCTACAATATACCCAGAGACGTGCTTTCTCTGGCAAGGTCCCTGCCCTAAGTTTCTACAACTTCATAATAGCATCACGAAATGGAGACAGAATGTTCAAAACATGAGCCTATGTGAGGCATTCCATATTCAAACCATAATATTTTGTTCTTGACTCTCAAATGCAAGTTACTTTAAAAAATCATTGTAGGCCAGTGGTTCTCAGCCTTCCTAACTCTGTGACCCCTTAATATATAGGTCATATCATGGTGTGGTACATCCTAAACATAACAGTATTTCATTGCTACTTCATAACTCTCATTTTGCTTCTTTTGTGAGTTGTAATATAAATCATCTAATATGCAGGGTATCTGATATGCAACCCTCCAACAGGGTCACAACATATGACTGAGAGCCACTGTTATAGGGGATCATAGCTACCAGTTCTCCTTGAGTCTCAGAAGAGACTGCAAATACTTGGTGACTCCTAGAGATGGACTAAATGTGTTTTACTTTACAAAATAGATATAATAGTTGTGAGAACCAAGAAGCAGCTGTTATAGTTTGAGTATGAAATGTCCCCTAGAAGGTCATTCTCAGTCACGGGAACACTAGCATTGAGGGGCAAAGTATAGAAGGAGAGTTTCAGTACCCAATGGCCTCACACCCTCACGAAGAATACTGTGACCTCACTAAGAATACTTGAACCTGCCACACATTTGTAAACATTGGCCTTTTCTCTTGTCTTTTCTTCTGCCCAGGATGATCTCACACCTCTCTATTCCTCCATCTAGTGTCTACCAATCTTAGACACTGCTTTCTGTGACCTTCTCTGTAAAATCCTCCCCCACATACCCTGCAGCCAATTATCTCCTTCTCCTCCTCTGTTCCCATCACTCTTCTTAGCAAAAATTGACAGAATAGATCAATAATGCTTTTTTGACTAATGATACAACGCTTAGCATTTCATTAGTGGTAATTATTGTGTCCATGTTGTTCTTGTTTTCTCACTTTACATAGTTCCCTCGGGTCAACCCTTGTGTGTAACCTGGTCTTGTGCCACCATTATATGCAGCTGGAAAATATTGCGTTGGGGGGAATGTGTACAAATGCAGAAAGAGTTGTGAAGTTAGCATGAAGCATGCTCCACAGGCAAGAAAAGGCTCACGAGCAGACAGAGCTAATGGTCATATGACACGCACCTGGAGAATGCCACTCAGTATAGAATAAAGCTAAATCATCAATTGATGAGGGGGAAGCGTTATTTAATGGGTCGTGTGAACCAAAAGGTTTGATACCAGAGAACATTCTCAAATAAGATTACATCTAATGAAGCACAAGGAACAGGGCGTACCTCCAGAATGCACCTTGCAGAAACATTGGGAAAGCAATAGCTGAGAATTTTCCAGATTTGGATAATGATATGAGCCCTCGGGTAAACTATAGCTAAATTCTGATCAGACACATCAAAGCCCATAGTTAGACATGTCATAGAAAACTGCAGAAGATCAAGAAGAGAACGTAACACATGACAGCACACACTAAAATTAGTTAGAAGTCATAAACATGAATTTCTCTTAGACTATTTCCATGAAGACATATTTCCCAGACTTGATGGTGATACTGTGTGCATGACTAAGAATGGCAAGGTGTAACTTAATGACAAGAATGGATTGATTCTTATATTTTTGGTTGTGAGCCTAGTCTGTAATGGCTGAGCCATCTCTTCAGCCCAAGAATGGATTGATTCTTAAAGGAGAAACAATAACTGGGAAAAATAATTATGACCCATGGGGCAAAAGCAAAAGAATACCTGGTTTGGAAATTAAGCAGAGCATGGGAAAATTATTAATAGAAAGTAAGAAAATAGCCGGGGTCATCAAAGTAATGTTGACACTTTCCACACAATAATTTTGCGAAGAAAGAATTAAATTACTTAAATTGGTAAAAGTGCAATGAAATGGCCCTTTACATGCATTCATTAATAATCAAACTTTTGGAAGAATGTTTGGGACTAAGTTTAATATGTTCAATTAATTAAAAGCCATTGAGTCAGCACAGTAGTTTCATATGCATTTATTAATCATTGGTAAAAATCAGCTATAGAACGGTCATTACAAATCTGCATATATATTTTTGTGGGTATCTATTTTTTATATAGAGAAACACACACATATGCACAAACAGAAATAATAGTATATTCTTTACTCCAAACTTCTTAAATGATTTTTATTATAGTTTTTCATGTGTGTATGTCCTTCATGTGTGCATGTGTTTGAGTATATACATGCATACATGTGTGTGTGTGTCTGTGTGTGTGTGTGTGTGTGTGTACACTGAGTCTGTGGAGATTACAGAACTTAAGAGAGCACCTGTTCTCTGTCTACTTCAGCCATGTGAAATCTGGGAATCAAACTTAGTTTGTCAGGCTTGGTGGCAAGTTTCTTCACCTGCTGAGCTCTCTTGCAATCTTTGTTAGGTATTTTCAATGCACAAAGTTTCCTTTCAATGTGCATATCACACTTTTTTCTCATCCCCAGGCCCTTGCTTGGAAAGAACATTCATATGAAGCTGGTGCCTATTTTCCTATCTTTACATACATTCAAAAAATTCTTACTATTATTTTATTTTCATATCAGCTACATGCGACATGTGATTAGCTACATACTTGCAAATTTTCTAATTATTTCTCAACCTATGGGTCACGACCCCTTTTGGGTCCAATGACCCTTTCACAGGGGCCACATATCATATATCTTATACATCAGATATTTGTATTATGATTCATCAAAGCAGCCCAATTATAGTTATGAAGTAGCAATGAAAATAATTTTATGGTTGGTGGTCATCATAACATGAGGAACTGTGTTAGATAGAGGGTTGCAGCATTAGGAAAGTTGAGAAACAGTGTGTTAGCTGATGTTTTTCAAGCATCCTCTATGTCCTGTGTCCTAGTTGTGTTCTGGAAACGTGTGTTGCATCAGTTAAAGAAGCAGAAAAACCTTTGTATTCATGAAACTTACATTTAGTGCAAGCAGACAGACTCTGTCCGCATGAAATTTTAATCAAGACATTATGTAGAAGGTAGTCATACTATAAGGAAAGGGTAAGTAGAACAGAATAAGATGGGTTGAGGGGGCTAGAGTTCCATGAGCAGATGAAATTCTCAGTGGGATGATCAAGGTAGACCTCTCAAAAGGTGATACCTGAGCCAAAACTGGAGAAGGGGTTGCCTAGCAACCGTTCCAAGTGGGAACCAAGTAGGAACCAAGTGGGAACCGCAAGCCAAGGTCCTGGGCAGGTCAGCAGGCCCGGCTTAAGAACAGGGAGGAGACTAATGGGGTTAGAAACCTTACAAAAGGCTTACATAAAGGGGCTGTAGCGACTCATAAAGAAGTCACCAAGGAAGTAACTGAAGGAAGTCTGAGTTGATGAATGACTTGGTTGAACTGTTTGAAAAAAAAAATCACTTTGACTGCTTCATTGGCAGTAGACCAAGGAGAGCAATCGTGGAAGCAAAGAAGCGTGTCCCTTTGCATGGGATACGTTGATGAGCAGTCAGTGTATAGCAGCACGCATGATGAGAACTAGTTGAATTTTGGGCTCATTTTAATGTTTAAGTTAAACGAACAAACAGGACAATTTCAAGGATTTCAGCCTGAGCAACTGAATCTAGGTGGATAGAGTTGCTATCTGCTGACCTGAGGAGGGCAGTGGGTCCCCTAAAGCCTTTGGTTTTGTTAAGTTTAAGCTCTCTGCTAGTCACACAAATGGAGAAGAATCCATTCCAAATTAAATTTTGTGTCTGATTTGCTTTAAGCCTTGCTTTACCAGTACAGCCAGAGTTCTTCATGTCCCCTGCACAGTAGTCTACCTCCTCAGCTCTGACATTCAGTACCACATCCATAGCCATCTAAATGTCCACTGGTGCTTGGCAGTCACCCACATGTTAGTTAGTGCCCATTGGTGTTTGGTAGTCACCCCATGCGAATCGGTACCCACTGGAGCTCAGTAGTCACTCACATGCCCACTGGTACCCATTGGTACTTGGTAGTCACCCACATTCCAGTTGGTGAGCACTGGTGCTTAGTAGCCATCCATCTGCCCACTGGTACCACCTAGTGCTTGGTAATTACCCACATGCCAATTGATGCCCACTGGTGCTGGGTAGTCACCCAAATGCCCATTGGTACCCACTGGTGCTTGGTCATCACCCCTATGCCAATTGGTGCTGGGTAGTTGCCCACATGACAATTGGTGCTTAACTCAAACCACCCATTTTCTTCACTAATTAAGTTGCCTTGACTGCATTCTATTACTTTAATGTGACTTTTGATGTTAGATTGGATGGGGTCTTAATCTTGTTTTTATTTATTTAATTCTCTTGACAAGGGTTGCCAAGATTTTACTGTCACAATAACATAATTAAGAATTGTGTCCTTAATATAGTTAAGGACAGCCAGGTGAAGCCGTGTGTCCTAAAAACCAAGGAGCACCTGGAAAACTAACACAGCTCCGTTGAAGGAATTTATCCTCTTATCTCATCTTTGAATATCACAATTGCTAATGGCATGTGGATGCGTGTTGACTACTGTACAGTTTCCCAAACCTTGGTCATTTCTGTGAGGTTTTGCTCTTTATTCTAGCAGCCAATGAAAACCCAACTTGTCAAAATCATGTTACAGACAGGAGTGTAGTCTCACTTTACACTGAAACAGGAATTGACTTCTGACAGGCTCAAAGCTGTTGTCAGAGTGTGTATGTGTTCACATGTGTAGAGCTCATGTGTATGCAGGTTTGCATGCATGTGGAGACCAGAGATTGATATCAGGTGTCTTCCACCATGCCTCTCCACTTTATTTATTGAATCAGGATCTCTCAATGAACTTGGGGCTAACCTATTTGTGTAGTCTAGCTTCCTATCCGGTCTGAGGGATTGCTTATATCTGTCTCCCAACTGGTGGAATTAAGATGGTCCTCCTTCAGTGTGAGTCCTGAGGGTCTGAACTCTCGTTCCCCTGCTTCTTTCTCTGCCGAGCCATCTCCCTGACGCCTCCCTTGAAATTTAAAATGTTTTAAGGCATCCCTATGAATTCACTGAATCATGCTAAATGTGCAGTTTGAAAACTGCATGTCTCAGTCATTGTCGAATATTTCCTGAGCATTTGAGTTTGCCAATTTCCACTAAAAAAACAAAAAACCAAACCAAAACAAAACAAAACTCTACAAAATTTGACTATTGATAAACTGAATTTACAAAGTAAATTAGAGATAATTGAAATTTTTGCCTTTAATACATGGCAAAGATATTTTCACTTTTATTCTTCTTTTTATACAGGTCTTGTAAATTTTGTTTCTTTTTTCTTTTATGCTCTATAATCTTTGTAGCCATTACAAAATGGAAGTCTTTCTTCCCACCCTCAAATTTCATGGATGTTTCTTTTGTATATTTATATTTATTTGTAGTCAATGATGTTTGGAAATTCTCTTCTTAACTTCACTACTTTTGGATGCTTTTCTAGGTGTGCTGTCAAATTATAGTATCCAAATATTGAAGGGCATTTATCTTCTCTTCTTTGTGTTTGTCTCTTTTCACTCTAATCAATGACAGAGACTAGCAGCCAGCATCTTTGTTTTGCTTCTCATTTTACTGGAAAAATAATGAAATGTGATCATTTGATACAATGCTGTGATAGTTTTCTTTTAGATTAAAAAAGAGTTTTGTTTTGCTTTTTTTTTTTTTAAAGCCCCAGAGGAAGGCAAGGGTAACTTTAAAATATCAGTAAGAATCTCTGAAAAAGTCATAAGTAATCATATTATAAAATATCTAATCTATTATATATATATATATATATATATATATATATATATATATATATGTGTGTGTGTGTGTGTGTATGTTGTTTTAATGAAAATTTCCTATATGGGATGGCATTCTCCCTCTAAGAGCCAAAGATCTAGCAAAAACTCAAACACTAGGCTGAGAAGCCTTCTTTTAATTTTTTGGTCAGGGTTGTCAAGGAGATTTCTAAAACATAACAGGCTATTACTACTGCCCTTGATTGCACATCCCCCCCGCGTCCACCCTGCCCCTTGCAACCTGGAGGTGGAAGGGAAGGACCTATTTTTGAAGACACCATACACTTGAGATACAGGGCCCAGAGGCCCTTGAGCTGGAACTGACTTAGAAGTCATAGATTCTGATTTCCACATAAGGAACCTTCCTTCTTGGTGTTCCAGTAGTAATGTGGTTAAGAGCCATTCAAATGGCAGCCCCAGGTGCACAATGTACCTCATGCCCAAGCACACATGGCAGACATGTTTGTTCAGTCGTCCATGTTAACCCTGTACATGTTTGACTTTTGGCTGCTTCTGTATACTTCAGATTCTGGCGGCCAATGAGATTATGTATTTCTGTGATTAATGGCTCATAAAGTTGGTAGTATTATTTTAAAGCATGACTGTCTTTTTGGCATGGTTTTCACCAAGCATGTACTGTAGTCTGCATTGGGAGTGCAAGGACAGGGTGAAATGGTTTATTTGAGAACACTCAAACCTATCTTGACTGAAAGCCAGCATTAATTTTAATAACAAAATGCTTGAAATGACCTAACTCTCAAGCTTAAGGAAAGGCTAACTAAATTATAGTTATTTTCATAGTGTGGAATTCCATGCGGCTCTTTAAAGATTTTAAAACAATTTAATGACATTTTAGAATCCTAATGCTGATGGGAAGAATAAGGCTTTTAGACTGTGTGTGTTCTGTAGCACTAAATGCACACTGCTGTGCAAGCAGGCTGGAAGGAACTATTGTATCAGGATAGCCACCATTCGTGTTTCTTGCTTGCTGTTTCTGAGTGGTTGAATCGCTAAACACTTTCACAATTTTGGATTATCATATGGAATATTCATCCCACTGGTTAGCAGATAAATGTCCGAAACATGGTAAGAGCAACAGATCACTTAGCACTTTCAACTTTTCTGCAGATGCTCTCCAACTTGTTTCTGTATCCAACCTTAGGGACCCTCAGTCCAAATAGTACTGTCACTTAAAGAATGGCAGTAAGACTCTTAGGGACCATCATGACATGACTTTTCCTGGGAAGATCTGAACAGACATCTATCCACCCAGATGGAGAGCCAATAACAGACCAAAGAAAAATTCCTCCCAAGACTAGCTTTGTGAATGGGCGCATGAGCGAGGAGTTGCCTACATAAAACTGGGTGACTTACAGTCAGGTGCACCACTGAAAAAGTCCATCAGAGCAGAGAGATGGCCCACAAAAGCTGTGTCTCTGCACCTCCCTGGAAAGTTTTTATGTGGCTCAGCAAGTCATAGCTTCTCCTTTCCCTAGCAAATTATTGTCTAGTGTGTTTCTTTTACTTCCTGATTCTTTTTTTTTCTTTTTTCTTTTTTCTTTTTCTTTTTCTTTTTTTTCCCGGAGCTGGGGACCGAACCCAGGGCCTTGCGCTTGCTAGGCAAGCGCTCTACCACTGAGCTAAATCCCTAACCCTTACTTCCTGATTCTTGCAGCCATCCCTCCTCTCTCTAGAATGGAGGGAATAGAATATAACAACCCAGACTATGGGGAAGCTCATACCAGTCTGTCCTGTCTTTTAATACTCTTCATTTTCTTGTGCACTGCACAATCTGTGACTCATGTCCCTCCTTGCTAAGGAGCCATAAAGCTGTGGATGTCATCTCAACTACGGCACAAAAGAGAGAGAATGTGCATGTTCTAAAACTGGCATGTACCATAGGAAAATAATTTTCCATATACCATACCAAGACTTAAATAAAAAAATTCAAGACAGGATCTTGCTATGTAGCCCAGGCTGACTTTGAAATTGAACACCTCCACCCCCATCCCCTCTCTAGTTTACCGAACAACTAGAATTGTTGACATTTCCTACTATCCTTAGCCTTACTGAAATCATCTTCACTTGCAGAATCAGCTAGGCCGAGGATGCATTAAAAGTTTAAACATAAGCAGTTAAATAAACTAATGGCATTCTGGGTGGTTCTATATTGCAATTTAATTTTTTTCTAGCTTGATTAGGTTTTAAAGTGATTTTTCTAATTATTTTGATTTCTTCATAATTATGAAAAGACTTTGTCCCATGAACCCATCGGTTATACTAAAATAATGACAATCATATTGTCTTCGAAGTTTGTGGAAACTGTCTTGTACATATGTGAGAAGATTCACCACATTCCTCCCTAACCTTAATCCAGGTAAGGATATAGAGTAGGAATACTTTGGGGTTCACGGAGCAAGGGGACCTTTGCTGCAGCTAAGAAGCTTTCAACATGAGGTTTTATGCAGAGAAGCACACACTCTTTTGGTGACCTCTGGCTTCTCTGAGGACACATACCTCAGTGAACCAGGAACCTGAGCTTCATGTTGTTCCCGTCGAAGGGACATTCCCTGTGATTACCCAGAACACCTTTGTCATTTCTCAGACACCTCTGCCGTGTCTTTCATCTTAGGAGAAGAGACTCTGATTGGACCTGTCAGCATCTCTAAGGAGGCCACTTGAGAGTCATTTGAAGAATTCCCAGGCCGAGTCACATCGCCGAGCCGCTGGAAAGGCCTCAGTGACTTGGTAGCTCCCATCTGTACCTTGCCACAGACTCAATCTTTTAAAAGGCAAACAGCTTGCTTCCCATAGGATTGTCAATGAGATGGTTCTGCTACTATTACCACGATTATTATCACTGTAGAGAATACCAGAGCCAGTACTTAGATAGGACGCTCTTTTTTCATGGCATCGCCATCTTAATATTAGAAGTATGTAATATATGAAAAATGATATCAAGTCACCATTGGGTTCTGAGCTCCTTTATGAGTGATGACTCAGAAAAGCTTGAATCCCTCCCTGGGCTTCCATGCACAGGTTGCAGAGAGCTCAGAACTCAGAGCCTCTCTCTTCCCTAGAAATTGTGAACTGCGTATATAACCTTGGGGAGAGGTTGTGTATGTCTTGTAATTTCCAAGATCTTCCTGGGCTTTTGTTTCATTGGCCTTGTGCATTTTACTTACTGCCCGAGTCTTATAATATGAAGCTCAGTCTTCTCTGCCTCATACCGACTCCTGTAATGGACAGGCCAAGCAGGAATTATGGCTTCTAACTCTTGCAGGTGAAGAAGTGAGGTTCCCAGAGGTCCAGGGCTCTCCAAAGACTATTGTCAGAGGAGCCTGGATTAAGGTATAGCTCTGTTTTCTTTTGAATCTTGCTTTCGAAAGAAGTCAATCTGCTGCTGAACAAGCATAAAGATAGTTTGATGAGAATGAAATATGGGAAGTTGCTGATATCAAAAGCCAGGACAGGGGGAAAAAGGCCAATTTCCCCAGGCTGATGTTTGAGTTAAAAGGTTCTGGTTGGTATGCGGTACAGTTAAACTGGCACCAATTAGAGTCAAGTGTAATGAAAAATAAACACAGCTGAGCTGTTAGACTCGCTGCTATGGTCCAGCACCTGTCAGCACTTCTATTATACATTGAGGGTTTTCAAGGAATTATAAGGGCTGTAAAAATGTGTGCTATGGTGGAACTTGACAGGAAAAAAAAGTTTCCATTTAAATAGCTTTTCAAATGTATTTTCTAAAGTTTCCAAAAATTGGTTTGGAACTTGAGTCATGAAGTTCACAACCATTTAAATAGCCCAACACCCTTCAGCTGTCGGCTGGAGTGACAAAGCACTTTAGAGCCCTGGGGGGCTCTACCTCACTTTCCTTCCTGTTCTTGTGGACCCCACAAGAGTGCTATTAGATACCATATGCCAGGCAGCTTAGCGGAGAATGGGAAGGTCTAGAAAAGATCAGAACCACAGATGCCACTGAGAATTCTAGACCCAAAGTTAGAAAATCTCAGTGTACATGAATATTTTCTTTGTTTTGTTGCTGTTTTTTGTTTTGGTTTGGTTTTTTTTGGCATGCACATTGTCTATTTATTTTAGTTACAATGAATCGGAATGGAAGTTATAATGCTACAAATTCCCCTTTAAGGGCTATGCAATTGAAGGAACAAGTGCAGTTTTTCCCTGTGAATCTGTCTCTTACATCCAGGGACTATGCAGGAGAGAAATGTGAAGAACACAGTATCTATCCGCAAAAGCATCCAAAAGCAAAGATGGGCCAGTAGGCATATTGGCAAAAGACCGCGTCTTAGGTATAAGAGGTAAGGCAGGACTCAGTGGGGGAAAGCAAGCAGTCTACTCCCATCTCTGAAGCGCCAGGTATTCAGAACTCAGACATTGTATGTCAATGTATGGCAAAATTGACATACACAATGCTCTTGTATAACACGGGTGTTGTGTCTCCTTAGGAAAAGTTTTGTCACACATGTGACCTCAGTGTTTCATGTCATGGCTAATGTCATAGTAGACACTCAAATAGTACTTTGGCATAAGCCAGACAGAGGCAGTGTGTCTAAGCATGAGTTAGTGACTCTTGACTGGATTTTGTGTAGGACTGCACTGATGACCCAACCCTCCCCCCCAAATTCAGACTCCTATAGTCACTCAAAATTTGACTTTCTAGGAATTTCCTGGCTGTGGTCTCCATTTCAAGAAAAGTTCAATTTAGATTTCTTTGAAATGGCCTCACATAAACTCAAAGGATCAGAAAGGAAGTCAGTCTTCTAACTTCCTCTTTTTTCCCCCTTACTGAACTGTTGGTTTGTGGTCACTGAGTACTAGGGTACATGCCAGACTTCACTCAAGCATTTAATCTAAAGCCATCTCATCTCCTCTGCACGGTGTGTCAGTGTGTTCCCACCTCAGGCATTTCCCCTATCCAACTGAATCCCAGGATTGTTTCTGTCCCCAACACATGGGCATCTAAAGTAACAAAATTAGAGTCCACTCCAGCCAAGTTTAAGACTTTCTCACAGAAACGCAACCCCCTGTGACAGTCTCAGATCTTCTAATCTCTCTAGAATCTCCCTTCTTTTATTCCCATTCAAATGTCTTGAAATAATATTTTTTTTTCCGCTCTTACTGTAAGAGGTACAGCTCTGAGAGGATAGGCTTTCCTAGTGCCAAGGTTGCAGCTCAGAAAGGAGAGGCACTCTGGCCACCAGGAGCCAAAGAATACCACAAAGTCATACCACACAACCAACCTCACGTAAGAGATTTATTGGGGAAAAACACAGGAGGCTGGTTAACTCTGTTCAAGGGAGAAGCAGCAGAGAACTGAATGAGAGGGAGGCTTATGTAGGGTTTCCGGGTGGGGTGGAGTGGGGTTGCAGAGTTTCCCAGGGTGCCAACTGGTGGGATTTCAAGCTAGGGGCCAGTTCAGGGATTGGTGGGATTTTAAGCCTTGGAGTTGAGCTCGGGCTTTCTTATCAGATACTTACTTCTCTCTTACACACTAGCCAGCTTTTGTTGCTGCAGTGTGAGAATACTCAAGAGAAGTGACTCAAGGGAAGAATACTTATTTCTGTTCCTGGCTTCAGAAATGTCTATCCGTCACCCTCTGGCTTCGTGGCTTTGGCACCTGTATATCACGGTGAAAGAGTGCTCAGCGGAGCAAAGCTGCTCACTTCACAGCAGCCTGGAAACAGAAAGACGGGGGAAGGGAGCTGAGATAAGATACTACACCCCGCATGACCTACTTCCTCCATCCGATTTTGTATTGAAAAGTTCTCGATGATGCCAACATTGTGATCTGTTGGCGGGTTGATTCACAGATAACATCGGAGCCCTTAGGAGTCAAGCTCTCAATATGAAGCAGCTGGGGACCAAGTGTCTACAGAACGCAGGATTCTCAAGGGAGGACTTTCACTTCCAAATTGTGATAACTCATTCCAGTAGATCTCTGAGTCATTTTCCCTTAGTGAATTTCAGTTGTTAAGGTCACCATTGATGTTCTTGGGTCCAAGTCCAGTGGATTGCTTTTTAGATTCTTCTCTTATAGAGAAGATATTAACACAGTGCTGTTTTAGGAATGAGTGCATACAAGTGTGGAAACTTTAAATGAGCATTCAGCAAATACTTTTCTTTTTCTTCCTCACTCCCTTCTCATTGTGATTTCTGCTGCAGCTGTACTGACGTTGCTATTTTCAGGGCCTTCTATTGTACTTGACACTGACAACCATTGTTATCTTTTGGATGATTGTCGAATATCATTTGCTGTGGTTGGCTTCCTCATTTTCTGACCCTTCCTCAACCCATGCCCTGGGCCTCCGTCACCCTGCTCCTGAGATCCACGGTCCCTGGATTCTGTCTTAGGATTTTTCATTTTTTACTCATCTGTTCTCCTGGGGGAACTTCAGCACTCTCATGCCTGCGGCTGCCATTAAATGTCAATAAATTTCATCTCTTTCTGCCACTGAGACATGCCCCCGAGGCATGTGTCCAGCCTGCTGAACACTTCTTTTCCCACAGGACCAGGGATGTAGAAGATGCTGCCAAGCTGCTGCATCTCTAACGTCCTATCCATCGTTCTCTCTCTCTCTCTCTCTCTCTCTCTCTCTCTCTCTCTCTCTGTCTTTCTCTGTTCATATGTGCTATATATATATGTATAGGCATATGAAGGTCAGGGACCAATGCCAGCTCCCTTCTTCTTCAATTACTCATATCCTTCTATTTTGACACCAGGTTTTTCAACTGAACCAGGGTCTCATTGACTCAACTTGACTGACCAATGAGTTCCAGTTGTTTCTGTCCTGTATCCATGGGTTTATAAGTGTGTGTCACCATATCAGGAATTTTACATAAGTCTCGGGGATCCAAACTCAGGTCCTCATGCATACACAGCAGGTATTTTAGCAACCAAGTCCCTGCCCCACCTCGTCCTGGGCTCTTACACTGTATTGAACCACGACAACCTTGAACTCCACCGAGATGGCCTAAAGTCCCACACATTGTGCGTGAGGTTTATGTACCTATGTTCGTGCATTTGAACTGTGTGTGCACAGAAGTCTGCGTGTCTGTGTATGTATATGACAGTGCTCTGCCTTCTGTCAGAGATGGAGCACATTTGACAATGTGAGGTCTTGGGTACATAGAGCCATTAGCCATAGAGCATAGAGCCAGTTAGAGAGAAAGAAAGAAAGAAAGAAAGAAAGAAAGAAAGAAAGAAAGAAAGAATAGAAAAGAGTGTAGCTGAGGAGATCTAAGCTAGTCCCAGGTAGCAGTGATTCAAAACTCCATCATAATGATATGGAGGTCCTTGGGCCCTGTCTAGCAGGAGTTATGACAGAGGAACGAAATAGATTTTTAGAGCTTGAGACTCAACAGTGAACAATTTGTTTCTCATTTGATTCACAGTGCTTGTTTCTTACATGTTTAGTTCTTAACTTTTCCATAAACATGTATATCACTTCATACTGGCATGTGAAATTATCCTATCCAATAGCTTGATGAAGGACAAGATGTTAAATGTTTAAATCCCAAATTCAAGAAGACATAGACTTAGGTATGGGCCCTTCCTATTAATGGCATGGCTGCTTTTGTTACTTAGTGTTCTGTACCTTGGGTGTTTATAATAGGATGATAGCATGTGCTTCAAAGAATTAGTCACTCATGCGTGTGGCACAGAGAGCCTGTGTGAGCCCCTTGCACCAAGCAGGGTGCTGACTTCCTGAGATGAAGCCATGTCTTCATTCTCAAGGACTTTGGAGAACAGAGGGAGTATCCATGAGAAAGAGCAGCTGGGTGGCCTGAAGGGACCATGCAAGGATGCCAACCAGACAGGAAGGCTCTGCTTCTGTCTGGTGCATAGAAGCTCTGTAAGTACACACACAGGATCCTGAGCACAAACACTTCCAAGGAGTCTCTGGAAGGGTGAGTGATGCCCAGATAGAAGGTGGGGTGAAAAAAATCATCATCTTAACACTGTAGGGAGGAGGACACCCAGAAAGGGGTCACCACAGAGAAAGAAGAAACAAAGAACATGGTTATATAAAAACCAAGGGCAGAGAGGACACTGGACGGGTTTTGTTTGCAAATGAGTGTACAAACAATGGGTTCTATAGTGACATCTTCACATATGCATACTATATACTTTGTTCGTATTTACTCTCTCATTACACTCTCAATTAGTCCATATCCTTCTCCAGACACTCCCTCTTTTTTTTAAATTTATATCATTAATTTATATACAACTTTTTCCAGCATAAGAGTTTAAGAGTTTAATCCAATTGGCAGATCATATCTCTTAAACTTTCTTCATTCTGCTAATGGGATGAATTAAATATCCTTACTTTTTAAGTAGTTGGTGCCTTACTATAAAGAAAGGAGCAGCAAATCCAAATCCAAAGTACACGATCATCATAGCCAGAAACCGCCACTTGTTTTCCACTGAAAATGGCAAATTCTTTCCATTTCCAGGACCCTCCTCATAGTGGCTGCGATGGACCATGGAGGTGGTGGACCTCTGGATACTTTGGCCCAACATGCCACTGCTGGAAGTTCTCCAAGAGTCGCTGAGACGGAAGGCAGAAGAAATGTCTGTATCACCTCACTCTACTTTCTTCACAACCTTGCTATCTTGAACGAGAAGTCCCTCTTCTATTTTCACGTCTCTTTCTTACACACTCATATATATATATGTATATGATACACGAGATATATATGATACACGATATATATATATATGATGTGTGTACTTATGTATTCATACGTGTATATGGATATATCCTGCTCTCATGATGATCTTTAGTTTCATGCATTTTTCCAAAGATAACGTAACTCTTCTTTATGGCTAAATGAACCACATCTCTCTCTCTCTCTCTCTCTCTCTCTCTCTATATATATATATATATATATATATATATATATATATATATATATATATATGTGTGTGTGTGTGTGTGTGTGTGTGTGTGTGTGTGTATGCATCCTCTATTTCTTTATTAGTTGATGGCTATCTACCACGAATCGTGTTGCAATAAACGTGGATGTATAGGTATCTCTGTGATGTGTTCACATTGATTTCCCACAGTGGCATTCTTACCAGTGGTGTATAAAGGTGCTCCTTTCCCATACCCTTACCCACATTTACCACCACTTTGCTGTTGTTTCTTTGAGACCTTTGAAACAAGGTCTTGCTATGCAGCCTGAGCATCATCACAGCCATCCTCCTGCCTCAGCTTCCCAAGTGCTGGGATTACAGATGTGTGGCATTTGTTTTATTGATGATAGCCATTCTGACTGGGACAAGGTAGAATCTTAGTGTAGTTTTTCATTTTTCTAATGGTCAAGAGTGGCAGACATTTCTTTGCATATGCATTAGACATTCACACTTTTGAGACTTGTCTGTTGAATTCATTTATAGTTGGATATTTTGACCCTTGCAGAATTCCATGAAGATGACAGTGGTACGTACATCCCAGATTATTTAACAAGACAGAAGTTTTCATTGACTCTAGTAGGAACCATAAGACTGGAAGATGTGGTTTGGACAGGACAATTCTTGCCTCTTCCCATGGGTCCCAAGGAGGTCATAAGGATAGAGTTGGAGCAGAACTTACAGGTGGTTCGGCAAGCCATTCTAGGTAGATTTTTCTTTCTGGTAGTCCTGATTCGTGATGATGTCATGATTGACATCAGCTCCTAGTCAGGGCAAGTTTGTGAGGTGGGGGATGTAGGAGAGGGTGAGGCTGGAGAGGCATGTGGTTGTCCAGGAAGTATGGGGAATTCAAACAGTATTATACATCTGGATGGAGAACGAGACCATTGATGTGGAATGATAGGAACCTATACGTTTTCTGGTTTCTATACTGACATTCCACATTGCCAGTGTGGCTGCAGAGAAGGGGCTGGAAGCGGGATCTTCATGTATCCACACAAGTGTAAAGAAAGGGTAACTGACGTCAGGAAGGGTCAGCTGATGATCAGGGAAATAAAGGGGCGGAGAAACAGGTTTTCAAGGGATCCCGAAATGTGCTCTGTGAAGGGATGGAATGGAGGAAGAAAACTAGAAGGGTTTGGGAGGGTGGTCAGAGGAGGCCCATGTGTATTCTTGCTTTCTAGCTAACACTCCTCTATGTAATGGCTGACTCCTATATGATGTCATGGGTATGAATGGCTGACATAGAATGGAAGGAAAAGTGGCAAAAGCAGAGATGATCAGGGAGCTGGAAGATCAGCTGTAGCTGTGTCACTATGGTTGAGGACTACTCTGGAGTGCAAAGAAACCCTGAGATTGGAGAGTTGTGATCTTCAGGGGGAAGAGACAGCTAAGGAGCCTGAGGTCTACCAGACAGAGGTGGATGTGTGTTGAACGTGAGTCACCTGTGCATGATGATGACTCATCCTCAATCACTACAGTAATTTAGCAATAGTGTAATCCTGCACTGCTACACAAAGCCAGATTCCTTTCAGGGCCTTGACTACTGACTTGCAGACTGTCCCATCACCAGCTATCCAGGGACCACCTCTGACGGTGGCAATTCATTCTCTCATGGAGCCAACAGCAGGGGTTGAATAGCCCACATGGTTGAATAGCCATGATTCCCAAGTAGGCCTGGACTAACAAGAAGACGTCAGCTCTTGGCACTCAGAATCAGGTTTTAAAACAGCTTGAGTACAGGCTGGGAGACATATTTCAGAATGTGCTCCTGAGGACGGGAGGGGATGGAGCTTGGTAAGGCTTCAAAAACCATTTCAGTGTCTGGCCCCACCCCAAAGTTCATTGGCAGGTGTGGTGTTTCCCTGCCTCCCAGTTGAGGTTGATACTTGATTAGAGACCGCCAAGCAGCCTGTGGCTCATAAATGGAGCCGGGTTTAAAGTTCAAGTAATAGTTGGCTGGTGACTATTTGTCTCTGACCAACACTCGGCACAAAAAAAGGTTGCACTTCTCTCTAAAATGCAGCAAATGTGGACAAATATTAGCTCTTGGAAATAAAGGGGGAAGTTATTCATTCACTCAGCAACATTTTCTAAGCCATCAATCTTCCGGGGATTTCTATTGCTTTAATCATCAAGGTTGTTTATTTGGAGCAATTTCTGCAAGAATAAAAGTACCTTTGGCCTTTATCTGCTGTCATCAAAGCATCCATTAGGTGATGGGAGCCCTGTAGGGAGGCTCAAGGGATTATTCAGAAAGGTGCTCCGAAGTGCACAGGAATCCTGCCTTTCTCCTCCCTGGGCGGCAGTGGAGTTTAGACTGTAATCTGAAAGGTAGGTTTATCCTCAGGTCTGTAGCATTTGAACAGGATTTTGTTCAAGGCTAACCTACAGATGAAAGCATGTTAAGAGGGGCTAGAACAAAGGCTGGCCGCCTGCTGATCTGCATAGAGGTCGCTGATGTCCCCCAGCCTGGGCCTTCTGACAATGGGCCCAGGAGGCTTGCAGAATCACAGGGAGTCATCTATCACCTTCTGGGCAGAGGGCAGTGGGAGAATAATGTACAGGCAGCCTGCTGGAAGGGGAGGGCTGATTCTGTTTGGTGGACCAGTGGAATGAGAAAAAGAAAGTGCATAGATCCTGTGAGAAAACAAACATACAACTTCTATGTATACAAACACGCAACACACATGCACACCCAGAATACACAAGCACAATCCACACACTGTCTCACACACCAAAACAGCATGTATATATAACATACTGCACATATATCCCATACAGGCATAATAGGCACATGCACTCATGTATGAACACATGTATGTATACAGGCACAAACTTCACCACCCAATGCTGCCTATAGCCATTACCCTTAGCTTCCTCTTCAGCCTCCTCCCCCCACCTCTTGATCTCCTCCCCTTTACAGTACAGACCTGTATCAGCCCTTTCAGATTGGCCCTCCATCTCTGTGGTGCCTTAAGCCTTCCCTGTCCCTGCTCTGTAGGACCCGGGTAGTGAGGCCTGGGAAACCTTGCTGCCAGGAAGACTTTTGAGTAATCATTGCACTTCACGGTGAGTCTTTGTAGAACTTTTATTTGGCATGATTTTCTCCCAAAGGTTGTCTCAATGTTGTCCTGTGTAAGCTGTGTGCCCTGTGCTCATGGGAAAGCCAAGTCACCAGTAAATGACAGGTTATCACATATACTCATAAATGGGCACACACCCACCATAGGGATCCATAACTACAGACACATAGAACTCCAAGACATCTGAAAAGGTAGCCCAGAGTTCTTACCTCTCAGACTTGTGCATAGCCCACCCATTATACATTCATACTACACACCCCAGCAACAGACTAATACTCACACACATACCCCATATATACCATAAAATATCTATGCACATAACTCAGGGACAGGTACCAACAAAGCCACACCACACACAAACAAGGGTGGCATGCATACACAGACACACACCTGCGAGCAAGAGCGGACACACCCAGGACTTGATTGTGCATCTCAACGTGAGCACACAGGTAGGCACACAACCACTGAACAGATGCACCTCCATGCTTCTACTCTTGTACACTAAATGTAGAAACCTCCACAGAGTCCCATACTGCCTTGTTGGAGGGATTTCTGGAATAATATAGACCCAGAAGAGAGATAAGGCAGCTCTGGGACCACTAGGCCCAGTAAGAAAGGCAGGCAGTGATCAGTAGGATTGTACTAAACTAGTGTTTCTCAACTTTTGGGTTTCAAACCTCTTGGGTTTGAATATCAGATATCAGATATCACATATCAGATATTCTGCATATTAGATATTTACTAACAGCAAAATTATAGTTATGAAGTAGCAATGAAATTATTTTATGATTGCGGTTACCACAACATGAGGAACTATATTAAAGGGGTCCAGCATTAGGAAGATTGCAATCCACTGCTCTAGAGCCTGGAGTGGCCAGGCCCCTAGACTGAATCAAGAGCGGGAGGCTAGGCCAACTGATGTGTGTAGTGTCCTCAACTCAGGCACCATTATTAACTCTCTTTGTGGTCCTAAGTAAGAATCCCTCTTCTGACTCTCAGGCTGCCTATCTGTAAAATGGGACTGATGACCAAAAGCAAGTGAAGGAAAACTGGGATGCAGGTGTGTGATAGTTTCCTTGCAGCCCTGGCAGAATAGCTGATGAGAAGCAGCCACTGAAGAGACAGCGGGCTGTTTAGCTTAGCCTTTAAGAAGGATGTATTTCACCTCTGTGAGGAAGTAACAGGAGCTTACTTCATCCCAAGGGTAGTCAGGAAGCAAAGAGAAATGAATGCTGGTGCTCAGCTGCCACTCTCCATTTTTGTCCCTCTGGGTCCCTAGCCTATAGGATGGTGCTGCCCACATTTAGGTCACCCCCCACCTTTCTTTTTAACCTTAACTGAATCTAGGCAATGTTTCACAAACATGCTCAAGGGTTTGCTCCCTATCCCCACCCCAGTGACTGTAGATCTTGCCAAGATGAAAAATAATTACTATAACGTGTTTGAGAGCATTAAAGTATACTGTCCCGAGATGATTTTCAGGGCCTCTTCACAGGGGACATGGCATAACTGCCATGACTCTGGGCTCTGAAGATCCTATGAACGGTCTCGTCTTTTCTCAATAGGTCCTGACTGCTCAACAGAGCTTTCCAAGGTCAATGATTTGTCATTTCATGGAGTCTCTGGAGTCTTCAAGGAAGCGAAGGACAGAAAGGGAGGGAGGAAATGGCAACGTTGCTGGAGGTAGGCTTTGGGGGGTGGGGTTTGCCCAGTCTCAGAGACTAGAGTCTGAGCGAACTATGGTGTTTGCGGACAATGAGGGATCTGACTCCTGCTGAACCTTTAGTCCTAAAGTACTTGCCCATGCTCTCCAATCCCCTGGGTCTGCAGTGTTGCTTGGAACTACCTCAGCTGATACCCAGTACTCCCATGGTCTGGCATGGTACTGATACATCTTACATAGAAGGTATTTTTATGTCATGAGCATTGAGCCAAGTTATCTCTGAGTTTTAGCCAATCCTTCAAAAAACCAAGCTAATTAGAGGCTTGTCTGAGCACACTGGGTTCCCAGTGTCATCCACAAAACGACACCATGCTGCAGGTATTCCTCTGACACAGCACTGATACTGCTGACAACAGAAGATTAATGTATTGGCAAGCACATTTTCTTTGCTAGACACTAAACAATTTAAGTAACTCTTAATGGGTGTGTGCATATGTATATATGAGAAAGAGTGCACATATGTATATACCATTGTATATGTGTAGCGGTCACAGGACATTATCAGGTGTCAGTCCTTCCTCCTCCTCCTCCCCTTCATCTCCTCCTCCTTCTGTTTTTTTCATTTTCATTTTTGAGACAGTTTTTTTTTCTGTGTACCTTTGGCTATCCTGGAACTCACTCTGTAGACCAGGCTGACCTTGAACACTCAGAGCTTCCCCGGTGTCTGCCTCCTGAGTACTGGGATTAAAGTGGTGGGTCACCACCATCCAGTTTCCATCTTCTTTGAGACACGGTCTTTTGTTTGTTGCTGTGTAAGCCAGACTAGTTGGTTCACAAGCAATCAGGGATCTTCTTGTTTCTGCCTTCCATCCCTTGGCAAGCATGCTGGCATGAGAATCATTGGTTAATGTGCCAGCTTTTTGAGGGCTCCAAGGATCTGAAATTAGGTCTTTATGCCTTTGTTGCAAGTGCCTTCGCCCACCAAGTCAGCTCCCCAACCTAATTCTGAGTATTTTAATCTCAAGCTCTTAGCGCTTCTCAGATTTTGTATGCAGTAAATGTAGAATCATTAAATATTATTGCATTTTTGTGGTCCTAACTGACTCTGGCTGGAAACACTATGGATAAGGGAATGGCCCCAAGAAAGTTAGTGTCATGGAATACGTGACAGAAGACATAGCCAAAGAAAGGACTGTGGAGTTCCAAGGAAGAGAGGTCACATCTGCTTGAAGTCATAAAACGTTTTGACAATAGTTGCCCTTGGGCCGAACTGTGCATGGTGACTATCTTGCCTTCAATCTTCCCTGCTGGGAGTCTGTGACTACCTTGTTTTTGTTCTTCAGACAACTCATTGTCTCCTGGAGTATTGCACAAAACGGTCTCATCAATTTTTCTAACCCTGCTTTCTCTTGGCAAAGAGATCCAGCAGACAGGATGTTGCTTCTTTGGATGCTGTGTTCCTTGTTTGAGTGGGCAGCTCTCTCAGAAGCCCACACAGCACTGTGTGCAGAGCATCACGGCTGCTCTGGGCACGCAGTAGTAGTGGCTGTTTATGTATGTGCAGTTTTCTTTTCAAGTTGTGAGTTGCCTGTGGCCATCTGCCCAGTCGCCTTCATTTCTCTGCACACAGTAGAGAGCTGATCTCTAGAAGGTACTTAAGAAAACCTGAAAACAGTAAGACAGGGAAACTTTTCTGAAGACTGGTGGCTCAGAAGTTCTAGTTAGTTCCACAAGGAAGATGATGTTTCCCAGTTGAAGTTTGTTGGGAAAGAATTTTTCTTCCCTACCCACATGAGCTTACCATTCACCACACAGAGAATTTGATTTTCTTATTTCAATAAGAATTGAGCAAATTATTAAAAAAAATAGGACTCAGTTAATAAAATTTTATCATCTAGAAAATATGTCAGCATTGATTTTTGAGTTATTTAAATTGAAGGGCACCTTTCTGAAATAAAACATATGACTACTTTAAGCAGTCTAAATGATTGCTTACCCTCCTACCCCACATTTCACTTCTATGCATTCTGGAAAACATTGGGATTACCCATTAAATAACCATTTTTCAACAAGTTCTGAACCAGCAGCAAAAGTTCTAAAAATTCTATCAAATCATTGCAGTTCTTCTCTGGGCTTGTCTAACAGGTAACAGCCGTAGATGAAGTGGGCTCAGACCACATGGGAGCAGTGGCCACTGTCTTTCCAAACAGTTTGTAATGGGCATGATGTGGACAGTACAGGACAGAAGTAAAAACAGACCTCAGATCTTGGATACACATTAGACTGGCTAATGAACTTCTCAGAATCTGTCTTATAACCCATCTAGTGTCTAAATGAGTATAGTTGTGTGGAGCATTGAAGAGAAACCTAACATTGTCCTTGGCAGATAGTAGACGTGTGGTAGAAATTTCTATCACCATCATTATGTGCGGCTCAAGAGAAAGCCATAGAAATTCATATAACCTTTGGTTCTGCCATGGTTTGAATGAGATGTCCTCCACAGTCTCAAGCATTTGAACACTTGCTCCACAGTGCATGGTGCCGTTTGGAGAGGATTTGGAGGCCAAGCTGTCTTGGAAGAGGTCTGTCATGGGTACTGGACTTTGAGAAATTAAAGACTATGCCATTTCTAGTCTACCTTTTCTGCTTTGTGTTTGTGGACCAGGATGTGAGCACTCAGCTTCTCACCAGCTCTGCTGTGCCTGGTACCTGCTGCCTCTGCTCAGTCGTCATGGACTCTAGCCCTCTGGAACTGTAAGCCCAAATAAATTCTTTCTGCAATAATTGTCTTGGTCATGGTATTTTATTATACTGACTAGAGAGGGAACTAATAAAGTTTACAACTCATAAAATAAATATAATGTCATACTGAAGAAGTCAAAAATATATTTTACACATTTAAAAACTTGATTTAAGTCCTACAGACTTTATTGCTTCTTAATATGATTTTTAAATTACAATATCATTGTCAGTTATGTCAGTGTAGAAAAGTAAATATACTAATCAGATCAAGTTTTGAAACTTTAAGGCAGATATAACTTTTCAGATCCTAATTAGACATAGGTGTTTATATGAATAATACATATATACCTATGCATAAAAGAATTATTTGTAGCTTCATAAACTATATGTATATTTGAACACATTTATTCTTTGTTAATATTCTTTATTAAGGAAAAGACTATTCTTAATATTCAACTTATATTATTGTACTAATGATTCAAGACATACCAATTGCTTTGTACGTCAACTTACTCTCAAGTGTTAATTGGATTTAATATTATCAAAAATTGTATTGAGGGAAGTGAGTAATCATCCATGTAATATGTAGATTATTATGACTATAAAATACATACTTCAGGTTTCCATTTATTTTTAGCTGCTTATGAGTTCAGATAGCCCACTGATAAAGCATATAATAAATTACAGCTTCCATTGTTCACTGTAGGAGGCCAAGAGCAGCTCAAGACACAAACTACATAGAAGATTCCTGAAACATAGGGTCAAACATATTGATTCCAAATGGGACTCGGTTTCTCAGAACATAATGGGGGTCCGTTACACCAAGCATAAGGATTGCTGGAAGCCATCAGACAGACCAGGAGATGAGCTATCTGCATAGAATGGCTGCAGAAGTTACTTTCTGTGGTTAAAACCTCTCTCTTTCTGTAACTTCAGCTCATTTCCTTCTCTTCTCTCTCCAGGGAGACTGGAAGAGCAGGTCATGACCTTTCTTATATTCAGCTGGGCCCAACGGGAGCCATAAAGATAAGCCCAGCTCTTCAAAGCCCTGGGACCACTGACAATTACTCAGAGGATTTTCCTGGCACTTACTGGGAAGAGGTTTGGGGAAGCTGGGGTGCTTATCAGCTCGGAGCTGTTGCCTGGGACTGGGCTTCCGTGAACCTTAAAGAATGCCCAGCTCCTAGAGATAACAAGGCACTTCAGAGTGGTACCTCAGCTGGGAGACATCTTGGGGTAGCCACAGACAAGGGGGACACAATCTTACAGCCTTGGTTTTTGTAGATGTTTTGTTATTTTGCATTGTTTTCTTTCTTTCCTTTATTAAAAATGTAGCAGTATTTTCCTTGTGGTAACTAGTGGGATATGCTCCAGATATTTAAAGTCACAGATAAAGCATTTTCAGTGATGAGACTATTGGAGCTGAAATCCATAAATGGTACTTTTAAGCTAGCTATGTAAGGAGCGGCTAGATAGGTGTTTTCCCTGTGGATAAAGGGAAGAAGACCATACTTTCATTTGTACTCTGTTGAGACTGTAGTTTCTAACTGCATTGGGCTGACAGGAGTTTACCTTTAAAGATATTTCATTAGTTGCTTGAAGATTTCATACAATGTATTTTGATCATATGTGTCTCTCTGTCCTAAATTCTTCCAGAGTCACTCCTGTCCTTAGCCTCTTAACTTAATGCTCCTTTGTTTGTTTTCTTCATTTTTTAGACATTCTCCTTACAGAACGTGGAGAAACCAAGCTGGGATTCCCTCAGACGCTCCATCCCTGCTGGTTAGATAGCATAGTGCCAGCAGGTGCTATGCATTTCTACCAAAGGAGCGAAGTTAGCATCAGTACTACCCAGCTCTGAGCTCAGTGAGCTATGCTAATGACCTGTCTGGAGAGATGTACACATTATCGTAATGGTGGCACAGACAGCACAGAAACATCAGCCCACTTTCTGACAAGATGAAACGAATTATGAAGCCAAGAACCAGACAGGTCATAAGCCTTACTGGAGAACCTATCACCATTTTCCTGCTAAATGGAGTACTGAATTGACTTTCAATAGCTTTTCGTTATGCCCAAAGAGTAGTATGTATCTTAACCCTTATCACCAAAAGCTTCTCTTGCAGAAGATGGTGATTGACACAGAGACTCACAACTGTTCAAGGTGCAGAAAATAAGAGACAGTAGAGTGTTCCTCCCTAAGGAGTACATCCAAATATCATGCACCAAGGATCAGGAATCATTGCGGAAGAAGGGGTGGAAAGATTGTAAGAGGTGGTGGATGACACCAAAGAAACAGTGTTTTCTAGATACGATGGGGCAGTGGCACATGTAAACTCATAGCAATTGTGACAGAATCCACAAGACCTGCATAGGCTCAAGGCAGACAAAATCCCAGCATGGAGAAGGGATGTGCGATGAAGTCCCACTCATTGCTAAGGATATTAGCGATTGAAAACTGCCGGGAGAGGAAGGGTCAGTTTTGTTGTTTGTTTGTTTGAAGGTATTGCTTCTAGTAGGTCAATCATATTCCAATGGACAGCCATACATCTAGAAGAATAGGAACAGCACAAACTGCACTTGACTGGTTTAAAAAAAAAAAGAACAACAACAAAGTCTAGTTTTCTTTAGGGGTTGGCAGAGAGTAAGTCATGCTGAGGGAAATCTGATTCTGGTGACATTAGAAGTTTTGCAAAGTTCTCTTTTGGTCTGGGATCAAAGAGGTGGGGGTAGAGGTGCTTTGTATCTAAGAACTTACTTTGGTGAAATGTCTCTCTAAGTACCTAAGAAGACAATGATTATACAAGTAACTATACATGTAACACACACACACACGCATGCTCACATGCACATGTGTACATAAACATATTTGTGTAAGTGCCTGCCATGTGCTAGACACTTTAATGGCTATTGTCTCAGCCTCTCTTGATAACTGGGCTCCATCTACTAAGATTCTCCTTCTCTGGCTCCCAAATTGTGCTTACTGGTTCCTTTAGTCCCCATTGATTAGCGTGCCATGCAACAGAGAACAAGCCTTTCTCTGTGATCCCAGTTTAAATATCTTAAGAGTGGGGGAACGCCCTGTTGCCTCCAGTGGACCATGTGTCTATCCCAATACCTGACAAAGATGCAGAATGATGCTTACTTTTGGAGAAGACAAAGCTGCCTCATGGACATCTGGACCTATTAGCTAAAAAGGAGGACATTTGACAGAAGGAAAGGCACGAAGGATACATAATGCATGTCTTCTATAGATGGTCACTCAGTTCTTACTTTGTCACAAAGGTTTGAAATGAATGCTACCCTTTTTGCACCAACTCTGTCAGCTTTGCAGGACAGAAATTATCATCCTGATTTGACAGATGAGGAAATTGATCTCGAAGAGATGAAGCTGGGCCAGAGGTCACAAAGCTAATAAGTGTCTGGGGAAGTATTCAGATGCTGATTTTCCACATTCAAATTTCATATAGTGAGGAAACCTGAAAGGCCTTCTGAATGTCCTAAGACAAATTCGGTTGAGCATTGTGTAATGATAATGGTGTGTGTGTGTGTGTGTGTGTGTGTGTGTGTGTGTGTGTGTGTGTGTGTGTGTGTGTGTGTAATCCTAGTTTAGCTTTGGTAACATCTCATGAGCACATTTTTTGGACTAATAAAATAAAGAGGATTCCTGTTCAAGCTAGATAGCTCATATTTTGCAATTACATGGTAGTTTTAGGTGGCCCACTGAAGAAAGAACGAACTATTTTATCTTGCAGGGAATTCTACCTCTAACATGGTTATAAGTCAAAGAGTTTTGTTTGTTTTCTGAGTGTCAAGATTCCAGTAACACTTATTTCCTCATCCATCTATTCGTCCATCCATCCAAACATCCCTCCACTGTTATATCCATCCATCACGTCATCCATTCTCTCAGAAGTCTACAGACGGTGTGTGATATGCCAGTGAGCTAACCACTGAATGGCATAGAGATAATGGAGCACAAACGCAGTCTTTACAGAGTTCACAGCCAAGGTTGGGAGGCACAGTTATTGACAAAGAAGGGCAGTAACACAGGCAGCTGTACTGAGGCTACCCATGATGCTCAGACTGAGTGAAACAAATGAATACTCAACGAACAGTAGGTGGTAGAATGCTCCAACACCAGCAAGACCTGTCTCTTGATTATAACTTGATATCACATTCATATATTTTCAAAACGATGAAAAAGAGAAGGGCCATGGCTAAGAGATACAAATGTCAGCATTTTCCTCATGGTGTCCAAATGATACACATTGGAGCTTGTCACCATTGGCTCAGTCTAGCAGCACCCCATCGAGGATCAGTGCACTCTTCTCTGATCATTCTGCTTGTGCTAACCATGCCACATACATGGAAAAATAATAGCGGGATTGTAGGATGAGGCAGAGGTTTGGATTTCCGGAAGTTCTCAACTATTTCAGCACCTGCCTTTTAATATGTGCAGTTGTCAACAAACCAGTTCCCATATTCTTAAATCATGCTCAAAAGTTTTGAAGGGAAGATTTTTCAGGCATGAGGCTGTCCTGAAGGAGTCCAGCTCCGAGCCATTTTTTTTCAATATCTAGAGAACATTTCCATCTATCCAGCATCTTCATCCTCAGCTCCCTGCTCATCCCCCACCACTCTGCCAAAGTATAACAGGTGCATAGGTACATGGTATGATTCAAGTAAGTGGAGGAGGAGGCATAAATTATTAACTAGATCAGGAAGGACTGCAGACAGAAAGGGAATTTGAGCCAAGCCTTCAATGGGAAAATAATTTTGATAGGCAAGGAATGTAGGTGACCGCATTCCAGGCTGAGGGAACCACATGAACAGCCTGTGCGAGTCAAGGGTAACTCTATGAAGAGCAATGTACAGGAATAGATTGGTGGCAGTGAAAAGCAGTAGCAAATGATGGGAATGTGACTAGCTATACTCAAGAAATTTCCAGTTAAGGAATTAGGAATTTTTTTTTCCTGTAGGAAAACAAAGAGATTACTCAGAAGAAAGAAAAAAGAAAGGATCCGATTTCTGGGTCTGCATGATCAGTTTGAAAGGCAGACAGGGCTGGAGGCAGAAAGTACTGTGAGCGAATAGATTGGCCCAGGACAATTGATTTTAAGATGTGAGGCAGATTTATAATTTTAGGTGTTTTTCTGTATTTCTTTTTATATAGGAGATAATATTTTCTTCTGAGTCATGAGAACTCTGTCTATGTTCGTGAATTATTTTGTGCTTTGGTTTCTTTAATCATTTCTTCCCATCAAACTGAAAGTGCTGGTAGGCTGTTTTCTGTGTGCACTCCTTGTACCCCAACGTATGAGAAGTTCAACTTGGGTCATTTGTGTTTACTGAGCACAGACTCTCCACACTGTATGCTGCCAGAGACCTCTTGGATGGTGAAGAAAATGTGTCAAGAAAGAGGTTTACCTTTCCTTCAGTTTATTCCTGTCTTGTGAATGGAAGAAAGCTAGAGCTTCCTGGACTCTGGGCTGGAGCTGACAATGTTCTTAGCCAGCAGGTAGCTTATATGGGAGGCAGACTCAAGTGGAGAAAAAGAGCTTCTGGGAGCAGGGACTTTGGGAATCCTTGGTAGCGCTGGGCTTCATTCTGAGCAAAGTCCTTCAGGGGAAGTGATTCTGGATTCAGGAGTTCTCCTGGGGCTGTGTCCTACTGGAAGACCCCAGGATATGCTGGGGTGCAGACACTTCATGTCTGTCTCACACAGGGCATGCGTGACACAAGTGCCAGATCATCCTTACCTCTAGAGGGAGAATAGTGGCTTATGTGCACACATCTGGACAGAGTGCAGTGAGACTTGCCTCTGGCCTGTCCACACAGAGCAATTGATGAGTAGATTCCAACGGGTCTTTGCATTTTCCTTTTTTGAAGTTTGAGTAGATTTTAGCTCTGTGCGGTGGATCTGGGGCTTTGTGTACTCACAAATGTGACATCGCAAGTGACAATGAGGGGAGAGGGTCGAGGCTGTAAGTAAATCGCTTATGCTGCCTGCAGGTTCCCCTGTATGTCATCCAGGAGATCTGCAGACATGGGGGGGGCACCTCTGTAGCATTCTTGTTACAAGACACTTTCTTCTTACCCTCACAGCTTTCCAGATGGAAGGACTGAAACTTCCAGAGCACATTGCATGGTAATTAATAATCTACTTATAAAACGTAGCCCACAGTGTCCACCCTCTGTTTGCAATGATCACATCCTTTCTGCTCAGACAGAAAGATCTGGTAGGACCACAAAGGCCTCTGCTTTGTAAAGTGGAGCACAGCATAGCAGATACCTATTTTAGCCAGCAATGGCTTCCATAACTTTGGTTAGAATACCACAGACCAGGTCGTTTCACAACAGAAGTTCATTTTCTCACTGTTGTGGAAGCTGTATCCAGTTTTGGGGCAGTCATCCCTCCTTGGCTTAGAGATGAGTATTTTCTTCCTGTGTCTTCCTGGTATGTATGCACATGTCCCAGACACTTTTTAAGAGTCTATGATGGGTAAGAGTCTACTCATATGACCTCAGTTTAGCTACCTTAGAGACCCTTTGTCCAAATACATCCATATGTTGAGGTTCAAGGGGTTAGAACGTCAGTATATGGACCCAACGGCAGCATTATTTAGCTCCTAAGAGTGCTTAAAAACGCATACAGTATTAAAAAAATATCTACTTAACACAGTTAAGGGAGCTTCATGGGGCTTTAGTGGAGAACACTCATTTATTTAACCACAAAATGCTTCTAAATTCCTCCTCATTAGACATGTGGAGTGCCTCAGACCCTGCTGAGTGGCTTTGAATCTCCTTAGGCACACAGTTGTTATCTTGATTCCATAGGTCAGAGAGGGGAAGGCTTCTGGGAGGTCATAAAGCTGTCCCAGAAGCATCATACATATAACATGCTCAAGAGAGGATTTGAACTTACATCCTGTCAGCCCCATTCTCTGGGCAGGAATGGGGAATGTTATGAGGGGGAGGCTAGGGAACGTAGTTTAGATTTAATGGCAAGCTCGTTCAGTTCCTTTCTCACTTTTGCTCACATTGAAATTATTAAACTGACAGGGGAGGGTAGGAATGCAGATAGTATTGCTTTCAGAAAATGAGGCTCCATTGGGCGACCCTTTCTTACTGTCTCAGTTGAGAAAGAGCCCCTAGCCAGAGGGAATCAAATACTTTTCAAATGTCTCATTAAAATATAAAGGTGATTCTTGCATTGGTGCTGTGATAAAGACTACAAAGCCTGGCTATGAAAACTCCCTGGTTTACCCTTCTGAATAGGCCTCAGCTCCAGCAGCCGAATGAATTAGCGGCCACCCCATTATCTGTAACCCTTAGAGAGCGCAACTCAGGCTTTGATCTGCCAGTGTCAGGGAAACTGATAAAAACTCGTTCTGTTTCTAAGCTTTCCAGGCCTGAAATTCTCCTTTCCCTTCAGCGCGCTATAAATGACCCTCTGAAGTGGCTGGGCATTCTTTCACAGTCTTGTTTCCAATCTATTCATAACCACGGTTATCAATTATTATGCCAGCTGGAATTCCTGAGGGCCAGGAGGCTGTCGGGAGCTCTAATTGTGGTTCAAGGATAAAAGCAAAAACCACACAAATTTTAGCCAATCATAATTAACTTATTCTCCAAGTGCAAGAAAAAAAAAGAACTACCCCCCCAAAACAAAACAACACAAAACCAAGGCCTATGAATCCCCTTCTGCTAATCACTCTTGAAAGCAGCCAGAGAGGGGGGAGGGCGCTTTTATTACCATGGTGGCTCTGGATTGGCTCCCTTAGGAAGGACCAAAGCCAACTGGCAACCAGAGAACTTCTCAAATCATTGGGGCCCCCTTCTTTTTAATCTTAAAAAAAAACCAACAAAAACTCATTTTTCAAAGTAGCATGATGTTTTCCAAGCTCTTGACAGGGCTTTGAATAAACAGGCATCGATTTCTCATTGAACCCAAACAACTGATTGAGTGGCCCCAAATATTTCATTAAATAAGAAGACCTGTGGTAGCTATCATATTAATAATGTGGGCACGTGTGACCTGGAAGGGGGCCTTGAGTCACCCTATCACCACGCACCAGGTTAGGTAACAGATGCCCCGACAGGCCTCAGCACAGGGTTTCATTCTGGGTAGGAGCTCATCACGTTAGCCTGGGTCCACACCCTGCTCCTGGGCTTAGACTGGCCAGCTGCCAAATGTCTCCAAGGCATCTGGCTGGTGGCAGAGGCATCTGAATGGAAGGCCCATGATGTCATGGAACAAGCATGGCTTGGAGGGTGACAGGTCTCCATTTTTCAGTCTCTGTGAGACTCAGTGTCCTCCCCTTTCCAATGTCGATAGCAGGCACAATTTGTAGGATTGCTCTGGGGCCTGAGAGAACAGCCCTCAGGGACATGGCTGACAGAAGATGGCTGAGAAACTAATGTTTACTGTGTTTCTTGATGACGTTGGAATATATGGTCTCAATAAACGCTCTTTCTCCGAAGGGTCTCCGAAGACTATAGTTTTAGTAAGTACCAACACAAAATCTTTTTGTGACCCTTAGCAGGATAGCAGATCCAAGGTTTAGCACTTTCTATAGCAAAGATGCTAGAAAGGGCTCCCCAAGAGACATAATCAAAATGCTCATCAGGGCTAAAGGAAGGGGAATGATACAAATGAGGTGATTAAATCATATAATTATTTCCACGCAGAGTAACTGATGACCGAAAAGGCTTATTTGTATTTTGGTCACTGTTATCTAGCACTTTACAAACAACTCAAGAGGATCCAGCCACTGTGGGGTTTTATTGTCTATGAGGTCAAGAATCCCGTTACATTTGTGACATTTGTTAATATGATGGTAAGCTCAGGGGTTCAAAACTTTGATTTATGAATGAAAAGCCCATATTCTTATATTAGCTTTAGCTTTCCATTGAGGCAGAACTGTATCATACATTTCCCCCATACTCATTTACATATGTAGAAGTGGGTGTTTTCAATAAATGTTCCTCACTGTGCATAAGTTGTGGGGGGGTGGTTCCAGAATCCACAAAGTGAAGCCCTGTAATTACAATGACTGGACACAGTAAGGGTTATTTCTCACTGAGATGACATCAGGGGTGATCCTCACTCCATTATGTGAGCACATTGTGGAGAATAGTGCATTTAGGAGTTTTAGAACTTGGGAAGAAATGGATGAAGGAAACACAGGAGCTCTTGGGGCTTCACCAGAGTAGTGATGCAAAGTCTCCTGCCTGCCCTGCAGGCACCTATCATACAGCCACTTTCTAACAACCAGGTAGGCTAGGAAAGGTTGGAAAACACATGAACTATTGATGAATAGAAATTACCCCTGCTCTTAGAGAACCATGGAGACTGGCTATTGGATGGCTGTTAAGACAAAGTGATGAGCTATTGGGATAGGGTCCCACATACAAGAGCCTAGGGACATTGATGTGTCTTTGTCTAGGGAGAAGCGACACAGATGCCTATTTGCCTAAGACAGGGAGCTGAGGAGAGGACAAAGTAAGGAATTTATCAAAGTGGTGATCAAATGAATTTATTTGGCTTGCTTAGGAGCATGGATGACTCTTGTATCAACACATAGTCCATTTCAGCCTGTGTGATGAGATCACACGAGCTGTATCCTTGGAGTTCTCTGAGCAGTGTGCACATACCTCAACAGGTCAGGAAGTCTTCTCTCCAGCATGTTGTGTTTCTATAACTACATTGAGGAAGCTTGTATATTTTGTTTTAGCTCCATAGGACTTGGATGGTTGTTCACTACTGAGACCTCTCCTTCTTCTGAAAGGAAATACTTCAATTTAGAGGAAGTTACCACACATCATGGTCTCCCCTTGAAGTTTAAAGTCTCCAAGGAGTCTGGGGATTGTGGTCAGTGGCACGCATTTGAGGGTGGTTCTCAAATGTGTTTTTGACACTAGCTGTTTTTAGCATCAAGTGAAGATTTTTCGTGCCTAACACAGACACAGATGATGCATCATTGACGATAGTATAGACTCTGGGCTGAAAGAACTCTTATCAAAGTCAAGTATGCCGGTTGACCACCCTGAAGCTCAGAGGTGCTTTGCTTAACTTGGGACTCAGAGTGGATCCAGCTGTTGTTGGAATTAAGAAGACATGTCCATATACCCAAACAGTTTTAAATTCCTGAAAGGAAAGTATAACAAAAATCAAACTGTACAAAGCTGAGAATATCATACCTGTAGTTCCACTCCTATTACCTGACACCCTTCCAATTTCATGTGTTCTCTTTCTTTCTCTCTCAATGATACCAACATCACCAACAAAACCTCAAAGAATCCTCTCAATGCCAGCAGTAGCCAGTATATGAATGGGTAGAATGCCATCTCCTCTAGTAAGGGGATCCCTCTTAGGGCCCAGATAACTGGCGAAGACTTGACTCTTTCTCTTGCAGTGGCCATTAACTGCCAAATCTCCAGCAAGGGGAGGGATTTCCTAACAACTTCCCCCTTCTATGTTGGGATTATGTCTGGCTTGATCTTTTACAGGTCTTTTGTCTGCAGACACAGTCGTTGTAGGTTCATACGCTCAACTTTTTATGTCCAGAAAGCACTCTGATGCTATAGTCACCCACTGCTCATGGCTACTACAACATTTCTACCTTTTCTTCTACATTCATCCTGACCCTTGGGAGCAGTAAGGATGAAAATAGATGTCCCACTTAGGGCTGAGAATACCACAGTTTCTTATTCTCTCCACCTTGGCCTGTTGTGGGCCTCTGTCTTAATTTCCACTTACTGAGAAGAGAAATTTCTCTGACGAGGGTTGGGAGATGCACTTATCTACGGATATAACAACTCCTCAAATAATTTTGTTGTATTTCTTTAATAGTTCAAGGGATCAAAGTCCCCAGACACTATGCTTAAATCCATGTTATTTAGACAACTATTTCTCATTAATAATTCCCTTCTTAATAAGAAAAGTATTGCTCTTAGCTAATTAAACACTACAGAACCCAACTGCAGCTAGAGAGTTAGCCTCACAATTGTTTTAATATAAAAATTGAATGATGGTTAAACAACTTCATCGGCATTGTTGTTGCTTTTCTTCCTCCTCCTCCTCCTCCTCTCCTCCTCCTCCTCTTCTTCTTCTCCTTCTTCTTCTCCTCCTCCTCCACCTCCTCCTCCTCTTCTCCTTCTTTTCTTCTCCTTCTCCTCTTCCTCTCCCTCCTTCTCAGTGTCGTCCTCCTCCCTCTCTGTCTCCATCTCTGTCTGTCTGTCTGTCTGTCTGTCTGTCTGTCTGTCTGTCTGTCTGTCTCTCTCTCTCTCTCTCTCTCTCTCTCTCTCTCTCTCTCCCTCTCACTCTGCCATCTGGGATGGATTTCACATTGTAATTGTAGCTATCAAGGTGCAGATCCTGGGTTCATCACCCTGGAGTGCAGCTTTGAAAATCAAAATAAAGTGAAAAGGAGCCTAGTGAATGAACGTGCCTGTGGGGCCATCAAGGGATTTTAATGGATTTTTATTTGGATGTTTAAAAAGCACCCCTCTTCTTGCTTCTTCTAGTTCCCTAGCTAGGACTTTTAATGTTAATCACTCTAGTCTTTATTCTTCAGGTATCATTCAAGGACTTTCTTTCCTTTCTATACCTGACTGTTATACAAGTGGAACTAGCAATTCACTTCCAGGGGTCTTAAGAGATAGGCTCCCAGGGTGGGGGCACCCCAACTTCCCTGCTCAACTTTCAGTTCAAAGAAGCCAGACTGATCATCATCCGAAAGGCAGTTAGGGCTACCTCCTCCAAGGGGGGAATGATGAAAACAGAGAATAAAAACTGGACAGGCAATTCAGAAGCAGTTCTAGAAATGCCCTTAGTTCTCAGGTCAGAAGGGAGCAATTCATTCATTCATTCATTCATTCATTCATTCATTCATTCTTTCTTTCTTTCTTTCTTTCTTTCTTCCTTCCTTCTTTCCTTTCTTTCTTTCTTTCTTTCTTTCTTTCTTTCTTTCTTTCTTTCTTTCTTTCTTTCTTTCTTCCCTTCTTCCTTTCCATTTCTCCTTTTCTTCCTTCCTTTCTTTCTTTAAGATTTATTTTGTGTATGTGAGTACACTGTCACTCTCTTTAGACGCACCAGAAAAGTGCATCTGATTCCATTACAGATGGTTGTGAGCCACCATGTGGTTGCTGGGAATGAAACTCAGGACCTCTGGAAGAACAGTCAGTGCTCTTAACCACTGAGCCATCTCTCCAGCCCTGAAGGATGGTTTCTTATGCTTTAAGCATGCATTCCTATTTGAAGGCTGTGTGTGAGGGTAGCTGCTTGCTCTCTAGGCAGACATCAGTACTTTCTGGGGAAGCACTTAGAACTACATCTCTAAATCGTTAGCATGCAAACTGAGTTACAACTGTTCTCCAATCTTAGCCCATCTCCTAAATGAATTTAAAGTTACCGCTTCAGGAGGGGAGTTCTGTAATAAAAAGTGGAATTTACTTCTAGATGGAGACATACCATTTTCTCCTCCCTTAAGAGTTACTTCTGTTGGGTGGGTCCTAGTTAAAGGCTGCCCTTCAGGAATATGAGACCACTCCTGGGAAGATAAGGATCATCTTGAGTGATGCTAAAGAAATAGGTGGAATAATAATCCCTTTAATGAGATCACATACTTTTTCTTCCCTTAGTTCAAACACTCAGCACAGTATACAAAGCTGTGGGCACACATGAAGCTTTGTAAACTTACCTGCTTTCATGATGTACAGGGAAAAGCTCAACTTCCATACCTCTCTCTTTTGAGACAAAGTCTTGCTATGTAGTTGTGGCTGACTTGGGACTTGCTATGTAGACCAGCCTACCCTTGAACTCAGAGCTCTTCTTGCTTCTATCTTCTTAAGGCTAGGATTAAAGGTGTGCATCACCATGCCTAGCTGTTCAGTTTTCTGAACTGGCTTTTCCTAACACTTTGGTCTTCACGCTTTCTAAAGCTGCCTTCCTGCCATGTGACTACCTACTGACTTCTAGGCCAGTTTAACTTAAACATGGTCCTTTTCCTTCTCTCCTCCATTCTCTTCCTTAGGATCTGTGATTTATATTTTGCTTGCCCTGAGGTTTTTCTTCTAAACTTTAATAAAATTGTTCTGGGGGGAAAAAAGTGGCAATCAGTTAGACAACTGGTCAAGCAGGGAGACAGTGATGGACGATGAAGGGCAGATATAAAGGTGTCTTAGTGGGTACCATCAACAAAAGCAGCAAACATATTTCTAAAATCTGCTTGAAGAGAACACAGAAAAATACCCCAGCACACCAAGATGGCTGAGCTTACAGGGGGAGGTTCTTAGATGTTTTACTGTTTCTAAGTAGGGCTGGCACCATTATAACATATAATTGTACCAATAAGGGTACCACCTGAACTGATGCTAACTCTGACTAACTTAGAACTTTTTGCTCATCTTTTTCTTTTCAAAAGCAAAGATCTAGAGAAAAATGAAGATCCTAAAAAGAACATGATGAAAATTCAGTAGAGAAAAGGTTAAGACTTCTTACTTGTGTGTCTGGTGCATCAGTGTTTTTTATTTTCCTGCATGAGAGTTTGTCTGTCATCAAGAGTCTGTAAAGTATGCAAGATTATATTTATTACTCTTCCATCAATAACGAAATTGAGAGCTTTTCAGGAAGTCTAAGTTATTTGCTCGAGGCTGCACAGATGCATTTCCCAGAGTTTCAATTCAAATGCAAAGCTGATTCTAGCTGCGTGAGTTGTACATTCTTCATGTGCACTATTCGTGTGCACTGTGTGGTACTGCTCTGCCCTCTCAGCAGGTATGTTGTAACGATTGTAAAAGCTGTGGAGGCTGGCTACTCTCTCATTTACTAACCGTTGTCCATTGTGATCACCACCACCACCACCACCATCACCACCACCACCACCACCACCACTACCACCACCACCACCAGCAGCAGCACAACCACCACTGCCACCGTTATACTTATTATCATAGCCAACCCAAGCATTACCATCTTCATCATTACCATTACCATCATTTTCTTCATCTAAACAGTGGTTCTCAACTTGAAAGTTGAGACCTCTTTGGGGGTTGAATGAGCTTTTCACAGAGATTACCTAAAACAGTTGGAAAACATATTTACATTATGGTTCCTAACAGTAGTAACATTACAGTCATGAAGTACCAACGAAAATAATTTTGTAGCCAGGGTCCACCACAACACTGTATCAAAGGGTCACAGCATTAGTAAGGTTGAGAACCACTGATCTAAGAGATAACACCACCATTTGGAGTTAAGTGCTATTTCTTCTTTCAGTTTTTCTCCTAGTGGTACCATGTTTGTTTTAAATATTTCGTCATTGTTTAAAAATTAGATTACCTTGACTTGTGTGTGCTTTTGTGCACATGCATGCCACAGCATTAAAGAATCAATTATGTTCTTCTACTACATCTTAGTAATGAAACTCATATCATCAGGCTTGGTGGCAAGTTCCTTCACCCTGAGCCCTCACACTATTTTACCTGAATTCATTTATTAAAAACCTTCATCTACTTCTAACTAAGAGCTCTTCTCAACAATGAAAGGTAATTATTCAATAAAAAATGATCAAAATCTTTCCATTGAGCCTCATTTCTTCTCTTTGATCCTTCCCAAGAGGCAGCAAAAATGTCCTGATTTCATTTCAGAAACTGGGGAAACGAGAATGTATAATTATGCATTTACTCCATCCACGAACAGTTCCTATACCACATGCTAACTCTACAGGTAGCAAACGGAGTACCTGTTGCATGTACCATGTACTGGCCTTGGACTAGCTGGTGTTATCATAGAGAGGAGTGAGTTTTGTTCCCTCCTGAGGAATCTATCACCAGATTAATATTTCCCAAATTTCCCTGTGAGATCCACTTTTCAACTTATCACTGGCATTTCAGTTTAATGGAGAAAATTCACTATTATCTGATGAGTAAACTAGGGATCAGCAAACTATTACTCAAACCAAAACACCTATTTACAAGCCAGTTGGATTTGAAGCAGTCATGCCACTGTGTGCGTACTCCCTATGGCTACTTGAGCCCAGTGGCTAAAGCAGGAAGCACCTTTAAGATAAATGGTGGCCATCTGACCTTAGGATGGCCTTTAACCTGGACCTGAACTTAGAGTCTTTTCTTACAAGTGAACACTGACTCTGCTACACTCACATCCCTCAGTCGGATCAAGCACATTGCTCCACTCGGTGTTCCTTCCTCATGTTACAGTCACCTACTAAAATGCTGCCATTCTTCTCTTTCCTACAGTGACCCAAAGCCTTCTCTGACTGCTCTGCCCACTGCTCAATACTTCTCTGCAGTGCATGTTTTCAGAGGAGTTGTGAAATCTGGTTACACACATCACGTTCTCAAAATTACTCTTAAGATTACGGAAATGATCATTAATATCATGGATGACTTCCAGTTTGGAAACCACAAGGTCGGTTCTTTGTTCTCATCTTACTCAACCTCCTTGCCACCACAGAACCACCAGCCCTCTTCCCCATCCCCTTCTTACTCATCTTCTTCTAGCTTTAAGAATAAACCAGTTTCTGGACTTCCTCTACACCCCAGAAGTTGGTCCTCAGCCACTTCTGGACTTGGAGAGTCCAAGGTGTGGGTCTTAGTTCTCACCCCTCTTCAGTCACTAGCTTTATTTAGTATTGCTTGGTCGGCAATACCAAACAGTATAAACAGCATTAATTTCTCAGGGATCTGAAGTCCAGAAGGCCAAGGTCTAAGGTATTTGGTTCTTGGTAAGAAACTCCTTCCTACATGTGATTTCACAGGACAGGTGAGGGGAAGAAGAGGAGACAGAAGAAAAGCGAAGGGAGAGACTACTGTCATCATCATAGGGCCTTGCCTTGGTGACCATTTCTAAAGTAACTAGTCTCCAAAGTCCCATCTCCAAACACAGTCACATCAAGAATCAGGCCACCATGTATGGCTCCAGTGTAGACACAAACCTTCAGTGCAGAGCAGCTTTCTTGGCTTTACTGCAGAAGAAAAGGTTCTCAGGGTTTCATCTCAACCCCAAACCTCCCTTCTGTCCTTTAGGCTTGGATCTCACTGTCTCTTTTCTAAAAATGCATGATTGTCAAATCAGAATGGCCCAAGTAAAACCTTAATGACCTCCCCAATACATACACAGTATTTAGACATTTACGATATGCAACCATCCATGGCTGCTCTATTCTTTCAATCTTAATCTAATTCATTAAGAAATAATGCTAGGTCTTCCACTGTGCCCTTACACTACTTTGGATCTTTTGGACTCCAGGTGTATCTATCTGGATTACTACAAGTTTCCTAACTGTTTTCTTACTTCTACACATATACAGAGTGAGTGTGCTCATGCGCACACACACACACACACACACACACACACACACACACACACACACACACAAATTATTCTCTATAAAGCAAAAGAGATATGTATCCTGTTTGGAAGATACATATCTTCCATCATGTTTTCCCACAGCGCCCCATTTTTGTCAGACCAAATGTCAGATCCTTAAAAGGACCTAGAGGACCCTATGTCACTTGGTTTCATGTAAGCTGACCTTTCTTCTTTAAGCTCACCTTTATTCCCGGCAGCTCTAACCCTCCAGTCCACCATCTTTCTTTGACTTAAGCATCTTGATACCACAGGACCTTTGCTCTCTATTTAAAACTCTCCTCCTGTAGATGTGCAAGTTCCTGCTTGAACATTCTCTGCTGGAGCACAGTAATTGCCTTATTCACATTTTTTACACATTGCAAACCTCCGCCTTCAGCATTCTTTCCTCTCTAATCGCTCCCTAGCCTTCTGCTGCCAGTGCTTGCCCTCTTCTGTCATGTTGTATTCTCCACCCATTTGTTATGTCTGTTATTGGCTGTTTGTTTTCCTTTACTAGACTATAATATCTGCTAGGGCAGGAATTATTTATTGTCTCGTGTCCTCACTGATTTATCTTTAAGCAACATGAACAGAGCCCCACTCAGTGAAGGTACTCAACAAATATCTGTCCAATTAGTGAATCTTTGTGTATGAGGTAGTGACTAACACAGATAATTGGCAGTGCTCTCGGCTCTTAAAAAGAAAACACTGGGAGGAAGAGAGAGACTTTGGAAGTCTCCAGGAAGAGGCAGACTCAGAGGAAATCAGGATATTTGCCTTCTATGTTAGAGCTGATCAGAGGTTCTCAGGGCATGTGGCTGAGTGGGGCTCATTGTATGAGTGTCCTGCATGCCCCAGATAAGCAAGCATCATGTGCACTGGCCCTAGCTATGATGAGGGCAGGGACTATTTTTACCCAGCAGAAGGTAAGATAATCCTATAGACGTGATGTAAAGGTCTAAAACATGTTGTACCATCCATGGGGTGGCAAGCTTTGTTGTTGATCCCCAGGATGCCTAACTTTTAGATAACATTTGAAATCCCAGAGAAGGAATTTATAAGTTGCTTCTAGTCCCATCTGGATCCACACACTTTCTGTCATTAGAAAACAAATAGGATTCTCAGGGATAACAATAAAAACAAATAATAAGATGAATCAAAAACTAATATATTAGAAAACAAAACAACCAGAAGTAGAAGAGCCCAAGAAAGGACATGTAGTTTGTTCAACACCATTTGTTGAAGATAGTGTCTTTTCTCCAATATATTTCTGGCTTCTTTATGCAAAATCAGGTGTCCATAGTCATGTGACGTATGCCTGGGTCTTCAATTAGATTCTGTTGACCAACATGTCTGTTTTTGTGCCAATGGTATGCTGTTTTTATTACTATAACTCTGTAGTAAATTGGAAGTCAGGGATGGTATTATCTCCAGCAATTCTTTTACTATTCAGGATCATTTCTGTTATTCTGGTTATTGTTTATTTGCTTTGTGTGTGTGTGTGTGTGTGTGTGTGTGTGTGTGTGTGTTTTCATATGAAGCTGTAAATTGTTTTTTCAAGATCTGTGATGGAATTTTGTTGAGGATTGCATTGAATCTATAGACTGCTTCTGGTAGGATGACTATTTTTACTACATGAATCCTACCATGAGCATGGGGAACTTTGCATTTTTTTATATCTTCTTCAATTTCTTTCTTCAGTGCCATTACAACTAGAGTTTAACATTGGCTATCCACCTCTATTACTCTTCACCCTACTTTTTGAGAAAAGCTCTCTCACTGAACCCAGAGCTCACAGATTTGGCCAGATTGGTTGGTCCATGAGCCTTGAAGAGCTTCCTCTCTCTACCTTCTCAGCACCAGATAGCCTGCATGTACCACCATCTGCTTTTTACATTGTTGCAGAGAATTGAACATGTCTCCATGTTTTACCAACTGAGCAGTCTTCCCCTAGCAAGACAATGTGTTGTACTCTATGATACCATGTGCCAAAGGTGGCACACCAACTTTATGAAGAGTTGAAATGATGCATTCAGCAGCCTAGACCTGAGGATATCTTCTTCTGGTTCAATCTGAATCTTCTCAAATCTTAAAGCACTGAGCTACTGTTGGACATCTAAACATTTTGAGTAATTTTTACCTTTGACTGAGCTCAAACATCTCCACTTTTAATGTACATTGGAACCAGCTTTTCTTTCTTTGTACAGAAATTGCTATTTGCTCATCAAAATCTTATTTTATTTCCCAGGGATCTAGGTGTTGGACTTGTCCCTAATTTGGGCAAACTGATGATTCAGACAGATCTGGACAATGAACTTCTCCAGTCTGAATTCTCCTATACCTTTTCCTCCTATATCATGACAGGTAAACACAGATGTTGACGAGGTCCAAGAGGCAGCAGACCCACAATTTGGCATTCATGACGGGCTCCAGAATGACCAAGGAAAGACAGAAAAGACATGCACTATTTAGTTTCTAACTTAAATTAGAAATGGGCTTTGATTTTGTTGAGCCAACACTTGTCATAATTCCATCCCAGGACAGTGTTGTGCTAATGTGTTTTGGTTTAATGCTGCAGCAGTTAAGTCCCCCATGACTAATATACCCTAGAACAGTACAATATGTCTGCTCAGCATAAGCATTTTTTACACACTTCTGATATCATACTGCATTGATTACATTAGAAAAATTAGACTTGGGTCAAAAATCATTTATTTTTGTCCCAAAAGACAGAATAAGGGAGACTACAAGTACGTGGCTAATCTCTCTTCAAGAATGAGTCAGCCTGTGATGATAATGCAAGTGCTTAATATGTGTTATGTATGAGATGAATAATCATATAGATTTTATATACCACACACCTGGAGAGTAGTGTGATGGGTCCATGTTTTTGCTTATGAACATGTACTGCTTAGTATCATCTGAGACCCCGGACATGGTGTAATCCCAAAGGAACACTGTATTTTATTTTTGACTAAGCAAAGATGGGAGCTCCAAATTATTTTCTCCACATACTTTGTTTCCATGGAGGTTTCAATGACACCACTTGAGAATAACCTTTAGGGAAAAGAGTTTGGATGCAAAACTGTGAAACTATTGCTTTAACACTTTGATATAGCCTCTCTGGGTAGCCTGTGACATTGACACGACAGAGAAGGGGGTGCCTTCCTTTTGGAAGGAAAAAGCAGAGACAGTGCTTAATGCCCTGTGATAGACTTAGTATAGTACCCTTCCCAAACACACATAAACAACCCTTTCCCTTAAAGATTCCTCTCCTTCTCACTAGACAAATAATCCACAGTTCTGGACTGCAACTAGAACTGGTCACCTGGGACATGATAAGCAGCATGTCACAGAAATTGTCTAAGCAAAGCTGGGTAGTCAGGACCCTGGGGATTTGGGAGAAACCTGGGAGGTTTTCTTCTTTCTGCATAAATTGTTTCTAGGCCTTGACTGAATGCCAAGTTTCAGTGAGGGCTGTACCATGGAGTGATACACACATGCTAATCTCCTTATTTTTTATTTACAGTCAATATCGGAAGTCATTACCAAAGATGTGAAAAATAGAACATGAAAGTAAAATACCTTGGAAGGTTCCTGGTCGCCAGCACCACAACACTTACAAACTGAGCACAGAGAGCACTGGTGCCCAGTTGCATATTCGAATGCCTTGCCCAGCCATTTATGTTATCTGTTGTGTGCACTCTGCTAGTTCAGGAGAAAGAGGAACAATTATCCAATTCAGTCTCAAGATGGAAGGACATCCCTTCCTCAGGAAATGTACTTATTTTTAGAAATTGGGCATAGAGAAATGTCTCCCATAGGATTCCATAAAAAATATGGATTCATTGTTCTGGGCCTAGGCCTCTGTAGGGCTTTTACAGAAACCATCATAGGAAGTGTGTGGAAGCCCTTGGTATTGATACAGCTACAAAGCTAGGGTGTCTTCATAGCACTGGTGTAGAATGAAGGCCATACGAGGGTGTCATAGGGACTTTAACTCTCTGAAATGTAAAGTAACTTAAGCCTGATAAAATACATTTCCTACTTCACACAGTTCAGATATATAATTTCCATGTGAGCCCTGAAGGGCAGAGAAGAAGTGGTTGTGTTCCAGACCCTAATTTGAAGTAACTAGGGTTGAATGGTTCTTAATGCCAGTTTCTTTTTATTCTTCCTTGCACACTCGTAGGGACCAGACTAAAGAGATTTCTTCCTTTCTCTTTTCCTCCAACAGTTCTTACTCCCAGAAGACTAAGGATTGAGAGTCAAACCTATTCCTTACCTCAAGGACAACAACTGTTTTTTAAGCCATTACGAATGATTCAGAGAGTCCCTAATATAAACCATTATCATTATATATGAAGAAGAAGGCAATTTTTTTTTATTAACTTGAGTATTTCTTATATACATTTCGAGTGTTATTCCCTTTCCCGGTTTCTGGGCAAACATCCCCCTCCCCCTTCTTTATGGGTGTTCCCCTCCCCATCCTCCCCCCCTTGCCGCCCTCCCCCCAACAATCTAGTTCACTGGGGGTTCAGTCTTAGCAGGACCCAGGGCTTCCCCTTCCACTGGTGCTCTTACTAGGATATTCAATGCTACCTATGAGGTCAGAGTCCAGGGTCAGTCCATGTATAGTCTTTAGGTAGTGGCTTAGTCCCTGGATGCTCTGGTTGCTTGGCATTGTTGTACATATGGGGTCTTGAGCCCCTTCAAGCTCTTCTAGTTCTTTCTCTGATTCCTTCAACGGGGGTCCTGTTCTCAGTTCAGTGGTTTGCTGCTGGCATTCGCCTCTGTATTTGCTGTATTCTGGCTGTGTCTCTCAGGAGAGATCTACATCCGGCTCCTGTCGGCCTGCACTTCTTTGAGAAGAAGGCAATTTTGAGTTCAAGAAGATGGTAGAGGGAAGTCCATCAGTTTTAAGTTTTAGTAGGAAGCAGAGCAGTTGAGAATCCTAGTCACAAATGAGAATTGTTGTTCTGGAAAGAAAGCTGGGGCACTTCTTTTCCTCCTACAAGTTGCCATTTATGGTTTGGATACCCACAAAACTTCTGCAAATGGCATATATAAGAAGGACCATTTAGAGGACAGTGGTGTCCAAGCTGAAGCACAAATTCACATTGTGGAGAGATAGGTAAGGGTCAACAGTAGGAACCATTGCTTATCTTTACCTTGGGAAAAGGGGAGAGACAGAGACTTCTTATGTACTGTGGTGACATTAGCATTCTGTGCTGTCAAGGTTGTTCAGGACCTATAGTTGGGAGTACACTAGGAAGCTGACAGTGAGAGGGTCACTGTAGAACTCACTGTAGGACTCACTGTAGAAAGTGGGTGGTCTCATTAGGATGCTCTAGCCTGCTGAAGGTGAGTCACATGAACTTGGGCGAAGAGTTGGGTAGAGGACATCAGGAAGGTTCAAGTAGCACAGTAGTTCATGGAGAACTGTTGCGAAGGAGAACCATGCTTTTGTGTCTATACAAAAATCAAAGAAAATAAAAAAATTGTTTTAAATTATTAATGTTTCACTACCATAGAAATAATAGGTTTCTTCACTATATGTTTTTGATGTTTTCATTCATGTGTCAAAAACCAAAATATAAAATACTACATGGCTATTCTATATTTCAACCATACGCAAATGAGATAATCAAGAAATTTAAATAATCATAATCATGGTAATAAAAAATATTCAACAGCAATGCAAATAAGAAAAGTATGAGAATAAAAAACTTTACCTATGTATTTGAAGACCTACATGAATGAAAAAAATAATAAAATATTATAAATAGATCAATTTTCTTATGGTGATTTACAGTTTAGATGCAATATTTGTTATTTTATGTGTTTTGCCAGATTATATGTGCACCATATGTGAGCTTGATGCTTGTGATAGGCAGAAGAGGGGATCAGGTCACCCCTAAAACTGAGTTACAGATGGTTGTTGCTTTCTGCTGAAAGTGCCAAAAATGCTCTTAACCACAGAACCATCTTTCCAGCCCTATCAAGAAACAGTGTTTTACATGTGGCCCATACATATACAGCCACCCAATTAGACAAGATGGATGAAGCAAAGAAGTGCAGGCCAACAGGAGCCGGATGTAGATCTCTCCTGAGAGACACAGCCAGAATACAGCAAATACAGAGGCGAATGCCAGCAGCAAACCACTGAACTGAGAACAGGACCCCTGTTGAAGGAATCAGAGAAAGAACTGGAAGAGCTTGAAGGGGCTCAAGACCCCATATGAACAACAATGCCAAGCAACCAGAGCTTCCAGGGACTAAGCCACTACCTAAAGACTATACATGGACTGACCCTGGACTCTGACCTCATAGGTAGCATTGACTATCCTAGTAAGATCACCAGTGTAAGGGGAAACCCTTGGTCCTGCTAAGGCTGAAACCCCAGTGAACGTGATTATTGGGGGGAGGGCGGCAATGAGGGGAGGATGGGGAGGGGAACACCCATAAAGAAGGGGAGGGGGAAGAGTTAGGGGGATGTTGGCCCGGAAACCGGGAAAGGGAATAACACTCGAAATGTATATAAGAAATACTCAAGTTAATAAAAAAAAAAACAGTGTTTTAAAATTATATTGATTTATGTTGTTGTGTATGTGTGTGTGTGTATGTGTGCATGTGTTTGTTGTGAACATGTGTGTTGCAAGTATGCACTTGCATATGCCATGGTGCATGTGTAAGAGTTATTGGACAACCTGTAGGAGTTGGTTCTCTTTATATCATGTGAGTCCTTGGGATCAAAGGCCAGCCATCAGGCATGGTGGCAAGTGCCTTTACTTCTTGGGCCATCTCATTAGCCTTCAATTAATGTTGTAATAGAAAGTGAAGATAGTATCTTGAAACACATGGTACTAGACAGTAAAAGTAGCATTATCATTTCACAGAAGAATAATTATGTAACGGTGCCATGAATTAACATTATGATTTGCAGGAAAAACTCCAGCAATCATAGTTTTTCCTGATCTTTTTCTCTTGTATTGAACCATGGTAGTTGATTGGCATTGTCATGGTAAGAAAAAGTATTTGTGTGGGCTAGAGAGATGACTCAGAGGTTAAGAGTACTGGCTGTTCTTCCAGAGGTACTGAGTTCAATTTCCAGCAAACATGTGGTGGCTCACAACCATCTGTAATGGGATTAGATGCCCTCCCTCTTCTAGTGTGTCTGAAGACAGCTATAGTATACTCATATACATTAAAAAAAACACTAAAGAAAAAGTATTTGTGAATCTTCTGTTTTGAATTTTGCCCTACGTACCAAAACTCACTGTACTCTTTCATGATATAGACAATAATGCTAAACTACTTGAGCCCTTTTCTTGAAGAGAGAAAGGGAGAGTCTTCACAACACAAGGCCTTTGTAATCTTCCTTCTCAGCAGAAGGTATTTCCCAAGTTGGTTATAACACCTATTCAGTCTGTAGATTGAATCTCTTCTTTATCTTTTCTAGGTACCCAAATATCTTTACCTAATAATTTTGCATTCTTCAGATATTTAAGAAATGGTCTCTCAAACAGCTGATTCATAAGTATGCTGACTTGACACATTTTGTCCAGTCTTTCATGCATTTTAATGCTACCCAGTGGGAAGCAACACAACTGAGTTTTCTCTTTCCTCTCTCTGCCTGCAGTGACTAATTCAGTCCCATAAAACATTGAGACTAATGTGGTTAAAGAGGAATATCTAAAGCTTATGCATAGCTCAGACTATTTCTAATTTTGTTTCAATTTCCCAGGAGAGTCTCCATTTCTAAGTGTATTAAACTAAGCATTTCAACAATAAATATCACACTGACTTCAAAAGGGGGAATACAGAGTCTCAGTAAGAACAGTTATTTCATTCACAAGCCGAGTAGCATGGATGGCTTGGAGTCAGATGAACTGTGCGATATAGAGTCAGAAGGTAGATTGTGTGTCTATCTCCTGAGTGGGTTCCTGCTGGTCTGAGAAGCACCCCAGTCCAAGTAAGTGAGTCCTACACTTTCCCAACACTGTAGTTCACTGAAACTACATATGCTCTTTGCCTGTGAGATAATTGGTTCACTCTGTTCTTGTTCAATGGAAATCACCATGAACTTGGATGTACCAGATCTTGGTTCTAGCATACGATCCTCAACAGGGTCTACTCTCTCTAGCTCAACTTCATCAGAAATTTGTTTCTGGAATGAAAAAGAAGGAATCAGTGTTACTGACCTCAGGACTGAATCTAACACTAATAGTAATGTCTTAATTTTTAAAGGTATTTATTTTAGGAGGAGAGGGTGGATAGATGCCTAGTCATAGCACAACTTACGAGAGTCAGCTCTCTCCTGCCATCATATGGATTCTACGGATCAAACTCAAGTCATCAGGTTTGTCAGCACTGAGCCTTTTCACCGAGCCATCAATACTAATTGATAATTGCAAATTAAGCAAAAGGGGGTTCTCTGAAGGGAGCTCATTATTTTGAAACTTTACAAGATTGGAAATGGGGCTTGGTTTTTGCTAGCAGAGATCAGATTCATACTGAGAAGGTAGCTCTGTCAGCATTAGGGCCCCAGTGTGACCTCTAGAACCTAGGTAGAAAAGCTGGTCATGATAGGCACACAGCTGTAACCACAGCATTCTAGCCTAATCACTGAGCCCTTATCTCAGGAAACAAGGTGGAGAGCCCTTGAGAAATGGTCCCCAAGGCTGGCCTCTGTCTTCCACATGAACATGCAAATACATCAACTCACACACACACACACACACACACACACACACACACACACACACACACCTGCATGCACATGACCACCTCCCAACACATACACAACATACAGACAGCATTAAGACATTTCATGTATCTGAGGGTTTTCTTTTCTTTTTGTACTTTTCATTTTGGGAATTTTCAGAATAGAATGAAGAATTCAGATCACCACTCAATTATGGGAATAAGGATATATTTCTACCCTGGCCCTACATGGAAAGTTGTTTCCAAGTTTTACACATTTTATTACAACTCAACTATTACCTAATTTCATGTGAATGAAAGTTTCATTTGAAGACTCATGTCAGCCTTTCCTGTCATCTTGCAAAGTCTTATCTACTCTTCACGATTAGTCTCTTAAGGGGCCGAGACCTGGATATTTCATCCTTTTGAACCAGGCCCTCACTTTTAGCTAAGTTGACTGGGTGTCGTACATTCTGCTCTCCATTGATGTCAGATTGACTCTCATTAACTCATGATGGGGCTTGACATGAGGCATCTTTTTCAGGACACACCACAGTTTATAATTTCCACAGCACTTGAGGCTCTGCAAAGAAAGCTAGTGGCTTTGCCTATGGGATTTAACATTTATAATGATGTAATGCTTGTGCAGGCTACTATGTTTGCCTTTGATGCCAGCTGTTCTTCTGAGGCAGAGGCAGCCATGATTTACATTAAAATCATTAGGCAAAGAACTACTCATGTATCTTTCTATAACAAAAGCCGAGTATTCATTGATTCAGGTAAAGGATCAATAGCACCTTGTAGGCTTTCTCAAACCCATCCTGTTTACGACTGGTGTTCTTCTGGTTTATGTAAATAAACAATGTGTGTTCTTTCCTCAAGGCTTCCAGTGTGGTGGGGGTTAGAGGTGTCAATCAATGAAATTTAGATGATGGAACCAAGCCATAAGTTCAGTAACGACCATTGATGCTGCCAAGTCAGGCAGAGACACGGACGGAACTCCAAGGCACGAAGAGTCTTGAAGGGTGGGCAAGTCCATCCGTACAACAGACAGCAGGTGCATCTTCCAAGGTCACATAGCCTGTAAGTGACCAAGCTCTTTATGCCGCTCTACTCTAAGCTCTTTAGTAGTTTCGTAGCAGTTAGTAGAGGTGCACTAGTTCTCTATCTAATACCCCATATCAAATAACCCCAAATTTTGGGTTAAACCATAAACATTGACTAACTCACCTTTTCTACAGGTTAGGAACTCACTGAGCAGATTGACTGAGCAGTTGTGCATTGTGATTAAACTGAGGTAGCAGTCTATAGGCACGTGCCACCTCTGGCTTGGCTGTGGCGCTGTGTCTCTAAGTTCTATCATGGGGTTTTTGGCAGAGGGGCTCTGGTATTTGTGGGCTTTGGGCAAGTAGCCTTGTCTCTTCCTCAAGTGGGTTTTCCACAAGGTTTTTGAGTCTCCTTGCAACATGGCAGTTGTCTTCCTCCAGAGCGAGGTGTAGCCAGACAGCATCTGCAGTACCCATGGTGACATGTGTCACACATTGTCACCCGCTCCTGCATTGGCAGTGGGTCAGTGCATTCTTTTCACTTGAAGCGGGAAGTTACTGTTGCCTCTTGATGGGGGAGCTTCAGGCATATTTGCATTTATCTCAACAGCAGAAACAGAGTCTATATCCCGGCATCAGGGATGGGCTGATCACACACATCACTGTCTGCAGGCGTCAAAATGCAAAAATGATATGTCTCTTCATGACAACAGTAGCTCAGAGAGCCCACAACAAAGTATTGTGGTGAGAGATCTGACCAAGGCCTATCTCTCCAAACTTCATTCGTGCTATTTCAAGGCTAGACCTACCTTCATAGAGGACACCCCGAGTAGAGGGTGGCACACACTAGTGTTCACCACCTTGCCTAGTAACTCCTGACATTCTCAACACCCAAATATCCAGTTCCATTTTACTATCTGTGAGGAGCTAGAGTGCACGTGGCTGTCGCTCAAAAAGAATGTTTTCTCCATGTTAGGAAATGCAAGAGCTTTTTATTAATATGTTCATAGAACTTTGAAAATTATGAGGAGAGTCCAGTGCTGGATCAGACTGGCAAGCATGAAGGGCACCTCATATCCCCACACACACACACACACACACACACACACACACACACACACACACACACACACACCTCTTTACAACCCCAGTGAGGGCTTTTGGTCCAATAGTTTCATCCTAGGGGGCGTTGGGAGAGCTGGCAAATACTCTAAACAGATAAAAGATAATTGAACAAGGAGTGAGTGGTAAAGGGTGACAAAGTGCTATTTCCATTATGAGCTTATCTCAGTAAACTTTCTCAGAGCCCCGAGTTCCCGAGCAGGGTGTGGATTTGGCAATAGTAAAGAAACAGGCCAGGCCAGGAATGTCTGGGGAGCTAATGAAAGCCCCTGAAGTGGTTGACGTTCCTATCTCTGCTTTGGATCCCTGCCACCTTGACACAAATGTCAGACGGTGTTTAATTGGCAAACAGGGCTTCAAAGGGTTGCTGGGCCCTGCTCCCAAGGCCCCAGGGCCTGTTAATGTTTAATTGTCCTGTGCAAGGGCCCACTAGTGCTTGGAAGACTTGGGCGTTTTATTGCACTTTGCAAAAGCAGTATTATGAGCCTCCTTCTTGCTCTATGAGCCTTTTACAGACATGCCTTGGGTGTCACCAGCTAACCTAACCCTTAGGAAGCAAAGTTACCAAGGTATCCACCAGCCCGGAGAAATAGTTGAAAATAGTGGAAATCCTCCCTGTTCACTGAATCGGCCTGAAAATCAAGATGTATCCAGAGAAAATGAGAAGCAGCAATGGCATGGAGTGGGAGTAGAGAGAGAGCTGAGGGTTTGGAGCAGAAGTGAAGGAGACTGAGGTTGGAATGACTTTGCTGGACAGTAACTGGTGCAAGTTTTTCGTTGAATGTGGATGGTATCTGCTCTGTGCAAAGGCAAAGGGTTGCTTTTTCTCAGTTTCCTCCTCTGCCCCAAACAGCTACCTGTTTTTCCATTGTTCTTATAATCTAAAAAGTCAGAGAGACTGTCTTGACGAGACTCGATTGCCTCTGTCTAACGACACAGGGAGGAAGAAGAACTAACAAAAGACAAACACCCCCTCCCCCTACATGAGGTGGAAACTCGGAATAAAAGACCGACTTCCAACTTTTGACGACTGAAAAACTGCACTGTGAATTGAATATGAATGATTTCTTTGAGTTGTCAATTGAATTCAATTCAACTGAATACATCTTCATGGAGTGAACACTAAGCGTTCATACCAAACAATTCCTTTGGCTTCAAATTAGTGCTGGTTAGAGAACTAGTCTCTTTGTTGAATTGTGGAAATGTATTGGGTTGTTGTTTCAATCATCCTTTTGCTGATTTGTGAATCTCTCTCTAAAGAACATAAAGAGAAATATCTAATTACACCACTTATATCAGAATGGTGAGGCGTATATTTATCCTGTTTGTTAATTACATATGTCACAGCTAAAGACCACACATCAGTTAATATCAACAGCAGCCAGAGGGCCTGGTAAACATCAAAAGGGAGGTGAATACCAAATTAAAAAACAAAATCCAGCAAAGCATCTAAGAAAGTATGTATATTTTTAATATAGTTACATTAAATCAGACTTCCTTTGTTCTCTTTCGCCTGGCTCTACACTCAAAGGTTGTCTGATGGCTTTGTCCCATGGACATCTATTTTCTTCTTACCAGAATCACCACTTATTAGCAGGTGTCAGGGTCACTGCGCCTGCAGGTCAGAGGCTATGCAGCCGGAACTTGAACATTAAGTCTCTCTCATGGTCTCTCATTAAGTCTCTCATGGTTGATTATGGTCTTTCCATTCCAACTCTGACTTCCTAAGTTCTCTTGCTTGCCAGAAGGTCAGCAGATGACCCCTTCTACCATGAAGCCTATTCACATCCAGGAACCCCAGGCATAGACCCTTAGATACCTGAGAAAATGGTCTTAGAAATAACTTATTGTGAACAAAGCAAGCACCTTCTGAATTTATACACACAGTTAATTAGTATAGAGGCCTAAAATATTATGTGATCCCTTTTTAATAGAAGTGAGAAGTAGTAAAAATGAAAGGCCTTTATGCACACTTTCTTGGCAATTTTCAGTGAAGGGAATATTATCTTCTGGATAGATCTACAGGAACATGCATTACACACCTACCTCTTATTCTCATTAATGGCGGTAACAGCATGCACACAGGAGCACAGCACTTGGCTTTTACACAAGAGGCCTCCTTCCTTTTCATTCTGTTGTTAACAATCTCTGCTTCACATTTCTTAAATATCTTCCAGGTGAAACAAAGCACTAAACATTGTTCACGACTTAAAGACTATCTTGGGTATACGTTTTTTCAAAGGATGTGAGATTGGCACATTACAAAGGCTTTCAAATTTACTTTAGGATAGCAAATGATTATGACTGCCACCCACCACCCCCTCAGCGTTTCTCAAGAGGGCCTAGGTTGGGGAGGGAGTTGAGGCTTTTTCTTTCAGCAGTGTAAGGCTTTGTTAGCAAGGAATCTTTAACCAGTCAACCTGTCTCCCAGTAGTGTTGACAAAACCAGGACTGATGCATGGAGGAGACAGAAAACTGAGAAGAGACATTGCTAAATCTTCCAACTGTGGAGAGAGGACTAGTAAATTCACACACCAATCCACTCATTCATTAGTCTATTTATTCTGCTACTCCTTTGTTCAACAGAAATGTAATAAATACCTACGGTGTGTCTCCCGGTATGCTGGGCTCCCAAGATATAGTACAGAAGCACTTCAAGATGTATGCTGGTAAAACACACAATTTAATGGGAACATAGGAATTGTATCACTAATTATGTAAGTGGCCCTCTTAACATTGTTATGCACAGGGAACTATGAGGACTTCATGAAGGAAGCAACTCACAGAAATGAATGCAGGAGCTTCGGTGTGGAAGAAACATAACTGTCACCATGGTGATAAGAATCTATTGAGGAAAAGCTTGACATTTGCAGGAAGCAGTATGCACAAGGTCCCTGAGACAGATGGACTCAAATTCTATAAGTGATTTATATAAAAATGCATGTATATTATTTATAGAAAGTGCAGTCTTATAATGTATATAAAGCACTATTAATTAATAGTAAAAGAGAAATCTTTTGGTTATCTTCAGTCAATGAAGATAACAGCATACATAGTAGTCTTTTGCCCTCTTCTGCTTGCAAACAAGGAGGAGGGCATTCAGAGTTTGGGAAGATGACTCAGTGGGTAACATGCTCAAGGGCCTCAGCTTAGATTCTAAAAGCCAAGTGGCATGGATGGAGCAGGTCTGAAGCCCCAGAACTGGAAGGTCAGAGATCCACATATCGTGTGGTCTTGCTGGCCAGCCAGTCTCGCAGGAATGGCAAGCTTCAGGTTCAACAAGAGAACTTGTCTCAAAAAATAAAGCAGAGAATGCAATAAGAAAAGACATCTGATGTCAACTTCTGGCCTCCGTATGGGCACATACTCCTGCATGTATACAATATGCATGTGCATAGACATACACAGACACACACACACACACACACACACACACACACACACACACGTATGCATGCACGCATGCACACACACACAGAAAATTTTATCATTTATCATGAATCTGTTTTCCACACAGCTGAAGCTGGACTGGTAAACTCTTAATTTTGGATTAAAAATAAACAGAAATTCCCTTCTTCTTACTCCCCTCTATTCGACACTCTACTGCTCATTCCCGCACGACCACCTGTGATACCTGTGTTCAGAATCTGCATTTGCCCAAATGTTTATGAAAAATGCCCAGATTTTTAAGTTTTCTGTTTCAAGTTTGTGCTTTTATAAAATATAATGAAAATATTAGAATAATAGCTACATACTTTGATCTCAACTACTAGAAAAATGTCTATGCTATTCTCAATTGCAATGCTTCTCTCACTGGAAGGATGACAAGCAGTTTGCACCAACTTCCCTTGGAAGTGTGGGTTATTTCCTAGCTTTAACCATGCCTCATTGACCTGTAGACAGCCTATCATCTGGGAATCTATCGATGAATCTTGGAATTATTCACATTTCTGGCCTGGGCCCCTCCTTGGGTAAGAGGTTACCATGCATTCCTTCCCAACCACAAGAAACAGTATTTCTTCAGTAGACCTGTGTTTCTGAAACTCCTATGAGGAACCAGCCTCAAGTCTTGGGGTTTCCAAGTTTGTGATGAGGACTCCAAGTATTTCCTGTTTTATATGATTTTATTTATTTTTGTTTTTGTTAGTTTGTTTTGCTTGTCTTGGTTTGTTTTTTTTTTTTGACAAAAGTATCAAAAGAGCCAAATTTTAAAATTATTGTAAGAACCAAAATTTAAAATTCATAAAAATTATGGGCTAAATGTCCTCACTGATACTTGTGCCACATGAGCAGTTATTATGCCCTTGCTGAGGTCCATCTCCAATTTAAGTAACTATATAGGGTAAATATAACTTACTCTCACTGTAAATATCTGTATAAGATAATACATACGTGTTCTTTTCAAGCCACTTAGTTTGTGTGATTGTTATAGCAGCATAGAAACTAATAACCTGAATTCATCCCCTGTCCTACAAAGGGGATACTCCTCCATAAACTCTAAGCTCTTTATTTTAGAAAGTGTTACTGCAACCCACACAGTTTCCAAACAGGAATATGAAGCTCATCCCGGCTACTCACACTGGCTGACCCACTACAGTAAATAGTTTTAATCGTCAAGTGGAATAACTAAGGAAGAGAATCTTAAGGAGGGACTGTCTAGATCAGATTGACATGCAAGTTTATGTGTGAAGAACTGATTTGGTTGTCAAAACCTAACCTATTGTGGGCAGCACCATTTCCTTGGCCCAGGGATTTGAGTAGTACGAGAGTGGAGAAAGCTATTTGAGATCAAGTAAGTAAGCAGTTATTCACATTGTCTCTCCACAACTTGAACTAAAACTTGGAATTGTAAGCCAAATAAACTCCATTCTCCTCCAAAGATAGGACATCTGTCATCGTGTTTGATCACACCAGTAAGTATGAAACTAGAACATCTACCCTGTTCAATGGGTTTGTCTTTTTCAAGATCCTTTCAATTTATCTCTCTTTTATACTAGCAAAATCTTTTCTTCCCCAGGGTTGTTTTCAGTATGTACACGGTAACCTGTAATGTATTAGTCTGTATGGATGCCATAACAGTTTATCACAAACTGTGTGGCTTACACAATGGAAACTTATTTTCCCCCCACATTTCTCAAGGTTGAAAGTTAAAGATCTGGGTGCTGGTAGAACTCCTTAGCTTCTGACAAGTTCAATCTCCATGCCTTGCCAGAAGTCATCATATAGCTCCTTATCTGATCTTTCCTCTGTGTTTGAACATCCAGGTATCTTTTATAAGAACAACAGATTTCCAGGCTTATGGCCCTACCTTGTCATTGTAAAAGCATATAACTCTTCAATTATTCAACCCAAGGATATAGAAATGGTTTTAATGAACAAATAATTCAATTCAAAGGTCTAGTTTTAAAAATTGTCAGTGACTTCAATGAAGATTCAAATACACAAAGAAGCAAACATATCGCTTCAAGACTTAAATGAAAAATTCACCAATTTGGAAAGAAGTTAAGCTCAGAGATATTTAGCTGGGGAGGGGCATCAGGGAAGGTATGGATATATGGTACATAGGAATCATGGAAATGAAAAGATCAATGAATCATATTAGAAAAAACCCACTAAACCTTGAGCTGAGGAGATGTTTCAGTGGAATAAAAGTGTTCACCATGCAAGTGTGAGGACTTAAGTTCCAATCTCTGGAACCTGGATAACTGCTGGATGCCCAGTACAAGCTTTTAGTCTAAACTTCCTCCTAAGGCATAAAACACAGAAGAAGATAAGAATGCTCCAAAGTGTGGCAAACACAATGGATCACACATGCACACACATGCATGCACACACACACACACACACACACGCACACACATGCACACACATAACATCAGCGAAAAGCAAGCACCAATGCTAGACCAGACTAAGTAAAAGAAAGGATGCCAGGGATTAGAGACAGGACTGACGATTTAGTACATTCAGATAAATAAGCAATCATAACCACAGCATTAAAGACCTCTAAGACAGGATTAAGAAGCAAAACTTTATGAATCTGTCCTACAGAAGAGGTACAAACTGAAGACATAAAAATTCCATTTAATAAATTTTAACAGATAATTCTCCAACTCTAGAGGAAAAATGGATATACAATTACAGGATGTAAATAGAACCCCTAGCAGACAGGATCATAAGAAAGAATCTTTCTGGGTCATACTTTAGTCAAAATGACAATAGAGGCCAGCAGAAAAACTACCAGAAGTCATGAGAGAAGGTTCAAGTTATTGGTCTTCATGTGTAATTCCTTTAGGGGGTAAAGGTATTCAGAGAGCCCTGTGTTCATACACACAGTGAATATAATGCTCAGTGATAACTTTGGAAGCAAACATACATGACATGTAAATATTTTCTAAATCAAAATCCTTATCAAACAGTTCACAAATAAGAAGGGATGTTTCCAAATATTAGGGTGAGCCTTTTGTTGACTTGACACAACCTAGACATACCTGGGAAGTTGAACCTCAATTGAGAAGGTGCCTCTACTATATTGCCTTTAGACAAGTCTAAAGCATAGTTTTCTTATTAATGATTGCTATGAGCTACCCTGTGGGTGGGGTAAACCTGGGCAGGTGGTACTGGGTAGTATAAGAAAGTGAACTGAACAAGCCATGAACAAGACAGCAACCAATGTTCCTCAGTGGCCTTTGCTTCAGTGCCTGCCTCCAGACATCTGCCCTGTTTGAATTCCTTGCCTTGGATTCCCCGGATGATAGACTTCGATCTGTAAGATTAAAGACTGTGTCTGCTCACCTTGTCTGAAATTGCCCCATTCTTTACCCTAGGAACTAAATCAGAGTGGATTTCTCAAAAAAAAAAGTATACAGGGGACATCTCTGCCACCACAAATGCCAAATGGTTCCTGCAGGGCACAAGCTAGTCCCTTCCTCAGCTCTGGGCTTTTTTGGACACTGAAGAGAATCCCTAGATACGGGCTCTAGATTTCAGGGGCTTCCTTCCATCAGTTCCTCATGATTCTGCGTCTGATGCCAGGGACATGGTAAGTTAGATGTGCAAGTCCGCATAACTGAGCGGTAAGGCCAACCTTGTTTGCTAATCTATACACTTTCCCAGTATTGAAACAAACAAATGCAAAAATCCCTTTGGAATAGAAAAGCCATCTGGAGCCATTTCTTCTGGGAGCCACTTCTTGCAGGCAGACACATAGTCACAGGCTATAGAAAAGGAACTAACATGGCAGACCTCTGAGGAATGCACAAGCCTGTCAAGGACCTGGATTTTAGCTCATTATTCTCACTTAGACTGGCATTGAATAGGAAGGGAATTAGAAGCAAACAAAGTAGGAGAGGGATAAAAATTCCCTGGCTGCCCTGGAACTCACTCTGTAGACCAGTCTGGCCTCGAACTCACAGAGATTCACCTACCTCTCCCTCTCAAGTGCTGGGATTAAAGGCATGTGTTACCACCACCCAGCATAGCCCTTGGATAGCTCTTGGATATACAGAAGAGCTCTTGATTGAGCTAGGCTTTTTATTCTTCTTAGGTTTTTATTGGCCCTAAACTATTTCTGGTGAAAAATAAAAGTGTATCAGTCAGAAAAGAAGTAATGGATATTTCTTGTATTGTCTTGGGACTGCCCAGCACACTTCACAAGACAAGGAAAACTTGGGGTCTGAGAAGAGGTTACATATTCTCATCTAGAATAACTCAAAGCAGAGAGGAAACACAACCTTCAAGGGGTCCTTAGCCAGGAGCCGACAGCCTACCAGCCCCATGCTGTCTTCTTTTTGTTTCTGGGCTTAGGGGCATCTATTTGTTTAAAAACAGTGCAGCCAGTGCTGGGCAGTGGGAAAGAGAGATCAGTGGGAGTCTCCTGGGAGAACTAAATCTAAAGAGGACACCTAACAGCTGGGCGGATATCATGTTCGGCTTATTCAGCTGCTGAAATATGTCACCGAGGAGCTGTCATTCTACTCTACCAACCAGATTTCACGCCAACACAAGGCCTCTGCTGAATTAAACTGGTTTCCACCAGTAAATGGAGATGCTTATTTCCCTGTGTCGCCTTCTCGCTTGTACTCAGGACCCTTCTCTGTGAAGCCATTTATGTGGCTAGCACAGGGGCCAGGCTGTTTTCAGGGCCATGCTATACAGGTATTGTTTTTTAAGGCTGGGCTCCCGAATCAATCTCCAGGGTGGGCCTAAACCAGGGCTTCTTCTACACTTTTTTTGTTTTTGCTGTTTATGAACCATTTCTACCTGGAAAATTCTTATAAAATTCTAATACAAGTATCTACAATAGATATATGAAGCAAACATTTATTGATAATAAGTCCTAAAAATAGGTTTTAAAATAACCCTTTGGTATACATATAATTTTACCATTTATTAAAGATGAAAGAACATTTGCATGCTAATTAAATGGCTATGAATTGTTTTACATAACGAATTAAATCTTGGCTGACTATTTGATGCTACAAGACTTAGATCAGCTTCAACTTTTCCAGAAGTGATCAGTATTTTTCGTATACCCATTAAAGCTGAGAAATATATGTCCTATAAATATGTCAGAAAGACCTTCAGTGCCATTCAGAAATTGTTGAAAATTCTGCCCTAATCAAGTGAAAATTCATTCAGCATTTTAAAAAATGGTACTCATGTGAGCAATTCAATTATGAATTTTCAAAATCAAATATTCTAACACAATACAGGCCAGAGCTATACCAAGGTGTTCCTTACTGGGTAGGGAATAATGGTTGAAAAACATTATCTTTATTTGCCTTAATTAAACCATTATACATCCACAAGACCAGACAGTTTTATACAAAAACACTGTGATTCATATCATAGCATAGTGTGGAATCTGAGGCAAAGGGACTCAAGTAGCATTCACTGCCATTGTGCAGTGTGATGGTGTGCTCAGTACCTAGTGTGCACTCAGAACCGAAGCTGCAGTGAAGTCACACGTAATGACAAACAGGTCACAGCCCGGAACTCTTGTCTTATCATGTGGTCAATTCTGTATCGGTCTTTAACATCATCCTGTCCATCGCCCCCATATGCGGTACACAACGTGATGTGTGCTTGTGGCCCACTGTTTAAAGCTTGGGGCTTGGATAAATCAGAACTCACAGAAGGGCAGCATAAAGCCGTGTTACTGGTCAACAGTGGGAATATGGAGTCTGAGGCAGTGAGAGCACAGACCTGACTAAGACTATTTCTCTGTATTGTTATGTAATCTCACTTAAAATTGGTAGCCCTTGAGTTCACCGGAAATAATCAGGCCACTTAGGAGGACAAGATGGACATTAACTGTCAATCTCCCTGACCCTGGTCTTAGAGATCAGAAGGAGCTCCTGACAAGCTTTCTATGGCTTCCTTTGAATTGAGCTTCTTGTGTTTAGATGCTACATTGGCCTGTGCTGGTAATACAGTCTGTTCATTTCTCTAATGGCGAGTGAGGAGTTAGCGTCTTACCCCAAATCCCAACTTCAACAAACCCAGAAGGCTCTTTCCTTCTAAATTTGCACCACAGTCACTTGTGGCCAGATCAGTCTGGGTTTCCATGTTCCTCAGTTTTTAATATTTTTGAATAGTTATGAACAAGAATACAAGAATATAAGCAAAAATATATTATGTGGTCTAAATGCATCCCATGAAAACCAAAATACTTTTCTCTTTTGTCTTGACTGAGTATTTTTTTTTTTTACAAAACCCTGTTGTAGTCTTTCAGCATAATAAGTAAAATAAATAAATCATCTATATTGACTGCCATGGTCAAGTAAGTTCTCTTTACCACAGGTCTTGCTGAGACATTGTGATAATTGGAGTTACTTTTAATTTTTTGTTTTAAATTGTATATTTACTATACTTATTAGTCTAGTTGTTCCACCAGCTTAAGCCCTTACCAGGTTTTATTTTTCAGAAGCTGATGGCCATTGCCTTTAAAATATAAAGTATGTTTCATGATACAGCAGTTTCAGTTTTCCCTCTGTAAGAGTCCAATCTGAGGGACTTCAAGAAATTCCTCTCAGATTTTCTGTTCCAACTTGGACTCTCTCCAGGCCCAGTTGTTACCCAGATACTCTGTTGGCTCACCGTTCCTGAGGACTTCTCCTTTTTTTCTTTTTCTCTTTTCCCCTTTTCTCAAGAGACTATCCTACACATTCATCAGAAATTTCAAAGAAAGGGAATGTAGGAATTGTTTAACTCCTTGATATTTGAAGGTGTCTTTACTCTCCCCGACAACTGACACTTGGCTGAATAAAGAATTCTGTGAAATGAAGTGAATTGTGTGCTTTATCTCAGAATATGGGAGGCAGAAGTCTGCTGTCTTTTATGCCTCCGTCTTTTCATTGTTATGTAAGGTCACTGGAAAACTCTGTACGCATGTGTCCATGCTTCCTGGTTGCCCAAATCATAGATGAATAGCTGTCTTGCTGGAAGTTTCCAGATGTCCACATCTGGAGTTTTTCATTTGAGCTGTTCTGTTTCTGTAAACAATGCACCTGCTCTCTCCATCTTGATAATCATATACATGCCTCCTTGCCAGGAACTTAGGATGAAGGAGGGCTATGCTACCCAGAGTTCATATCCTGTTAAACTTGCTGTGGTCCTTAGTGCATTTCACCCCCCACTCCTGTGTGTTTCTGAGATAACAACTCTCTATGTTATGCTGTATAATATATCGTATCATATCGTGTTATAATTATATATACTACTTTCTTTATACCCCTACTAAAATGATTGGAAGGGACATGGAGGTTCAGGTGTTTAAGATTTGTTTTTTGAATATTTGAAAGTATGTGTGTGTTGTGTGTGTGTCCACAAAGACTAGGAAAAGGCCTTGGATCCCTGGAAGCTAGAGTAACAGGCATTTGTAAACTGGGTGACATAAGCAGAAGCATCTGAGCTCCAGACCTTATGACAGAGCAGCAAGTGTTCCTAACTGCTGAGTCATCTCTCCAGTCCCATGTTCTGACTTTCTAACCAAAGCAGCCCTTCTATCTCCATGATTCCCTAACCCCCCACTCCCTTCCTCCAGCCACCCTGTGTGGCACTTGAGCCTACCAGAGGACATTGAGGGTCTCTGTGAGGCTCTGTGGGGTTCCGTGGGGGCTGTATGGGTTTCTGAGAGGTTCTGTGGGGATATATGGGGCTCTGAGGAGGCTCTGTGGGACTCTGTAGGGCTCTTAGGGATTTTGTGGGGCTCTGAGTGGCTCCATGGAGGCTCTATGGGGTTGCATAGGATTCTATTGGATTCTGGGGCATCTCCGAGGGGCTCTGAGGTTTACTTCACTTTTGTGGCTTTAGAAGTGGTACTCTATCATTGGGAACTTTAACTTTTAATTTTTGTCCTCAAAAAGTTTGTCAAAATCTCTTTCCTTATTCTTTCTCATTGTGAGTTTGCATGGCTGTGATTACAAAATGGAAGAAGAGTACTGACAGCACAGGTCAATGTGTCATGCTTACTGTAAGTCTAAGTAACCCCAGAGTAGCCTGAAGGCCAGGTGAATGAATAGAGCTATCTGAGGTCCTAAGTGGCTTGGAAGGGGTGACCTAAGGTGTTTGTAGTAAATGGACAAGAGGACATAATATTAAACTGCAGATCAGGCCCTAGAAAGAGCAAGATCAAAGGCTCTAGGGGTAAGAAGGTATGAGGAATTCAGAGCACAGCTCCAAGTCTCCTTTATCTGGAGACTTAGATATTTATTTTCAGAAGAGACAGAACACGGAAAACCATAGTCAAGGCCAAGGTTTCTGAAAAAGGAAGGAAAATGGTGGCTTGTTTCTCATGGAAAACAGAGTGAATTGATAGAAAATCACAAACAGCAAACCTCCCCAGTAAGGATGATCTTTCAGCATTTGTTAAGAAATGGAGTGATGATGGTTTGTCCTTAGCTAGTATGGAATGTGTGTAAGGACATTTCTCCTCTAGGAAAAGTTCAGGACCTAGCAATTCTGACGTGTCAGTGAGCTAAACATGATTGTAACACAGGAGAAAGTTCTCAAAGGAGGGCAGGTTTGTAGGTACTAATTCCAGTTGAGAAATACTTATCTTAGGAGACTAGAGAAAAAATTTCTATTGAAAGGGAGAGATGTTGAAGTAGAGTCAACCATTGTGTTGGATAGAATTCTCTTTGGGTTCTCTGGAATCTTCTATAAGCTGTACAAGCCTGTTTTGCATTACCATGGAAGCTGGTCTGGGTTATCCTCCAGTCTTAGGACACACACACTTTTTAGTCACAATTCTAGTCATCAGAACATAGAGGACTGAGCCCCAGTCCCCAAGGGTGGAACACAAAGATAACACAAAAACTGTACTTTGAGTCATACTTTAGGTCAGGGATTGTACTCATGTGTTTATCTCATGAAACGCACACTATGACTTTATAAGTCAACAAGATCCAAATGCTGTTCCCACTCACTCTGAGGAAGTCTAGGGTTAGAGAAATGATATACCCTCCAAACGCATGTCACATGTAGTAGGATTGGGAACAAAGCCCTGGTCAACCCTTCTAACGAAAACAACCCTTCCGTCTCCAAGATTCTCTGATTCCCCACTCTGTTCTTCCAGCCAACCCGTGTGGCAACTGAGATTTTATAACCAGCAGGCTCAGAGATGTTATCCTGGCTACTGAGATGTTAATATATTGTGTCCTATCTACTATATTTGTTTCTGCCTCTAAAAAGAGTCAAGCGTATTACACTGGGAGCAGTGGTAGGCTAGATGCCATGGACACATACCACTTAAACAGAGTGGACTTTGCTCTTAGCAGTACGAATTGGAAGATGTCAGAGCACATATCAGGTAAACTCTAGACCCCAGGTCTCCAGCAGTCGCCACCCAAATGAGCAAGGACTTCACACCAAGCCCCCTCCCAAGCCACAGGGCATAAAAAGGCTGCTGAGAAATGAGAGCTTTCTTCTTACTGGCCAGAATTCTGAGTTGGCTAAAGAAATTGATGGGTTAGGAGCCACCAGGCACTGCGCCAGCCCAAACTGGCACTCCCAACAGAGGCCACAAAGCAAGAGGGTGAGGACAACCAGTCTCCCTGCTTCTGAATGGCCCCACAGGAACCCACAGCACTCCAGCCTCAAAGAGTTATGAGTTCTGGCATCCTGCCGTGAAGGGAACAGGCATCTTCCCTCTGTCAACTGCCCTTGACAAGCCAAAAACATGATTCATGACTCGTGAGAATGGTTGCTTTCTTCACAGCCACTCTCTGGCTTCGCTTTGGGCCCAGGAATAATTGGCCACAATTAACCCACCCAAAGAAGTGGTTCCCCCCCACACCCCCACTACATCACTCTTCCTTCTGAGGACAATGGCTTCACCCAGTGTGGTGAGGGGGAAGTTTAACCAAAGGAAAAACTGAGCCCACACTGATAAAACATCAGTGTTATCAAGGGACAGCCAGGCGTGAGAGCTGAGACACCCTTGTCTTGTGGTGACTCTTGGGATACCTTTGTGTGCATTTCTCAACTGCTCCTAAGCATGGATGTGTGTCCCTCCCTAAGGACAAGTGGCAACCACAAGGCTAAGCTCTTTGGTGTTTTAAACATCCCTCTTTATCATATTCCCATCTTCTGCTCCATTAGCACATACCTATTTTGTAAAAAGCATGGCGGTTCTTTTAGAGGGCAGCTTCGTTGCTTACATTGACTACTGAATACCGACTAGGAATCAGGGAATATTGTTACCAGTGCCCATCAAACTCTGCCAGCTCAGAAGTATTTGTGCATGGTCAAAAAATTAAGTACAGTTCATAAGGGAATGTAGTTACAGATGCGCGCTTAAGCCAGGAGGGTCTTACATAAAGGAGGGTATGGGGACTGTCTTCCTGGCCTCCCTTTCTATGTTAACGTGTGAACTGTGCTTAAAAAGAACAAAAATGGATCCAGATGTGCTTTTGGTATGGAGTTCAGGCAATTCCACAGTTTCTTCTAAATTCCAAAATGACTTTTTGACACAAAAATAGAGATGCTATTAACATAGTTGGTCCTTAAGTGAGGAGCATGGCCCACTCTGGCTGACAGCTTCGCTCACAGAGAGACCTTCTAAGTGCAACATTGGAATGGTGGAGGCCAGGAGCACTGTCTTTGTTTCCACATTAAAGGGAAAGGGACCTAAGATCGGCCTTGCAGCTCCTCTCCGTGCCTAGCTAAGGAAGGTGGGGGGCATGGTGGGGGCGGGGAGGCCTGTTGTCACCACAACCCCTTTTCTTCCTCATAAATCAGCCTTCTGTAATTCTCAGAACACTCCTGCTTATCTCTTCAGTATAGCTATAACCTCTTCATGTGAAAATATTCTTTATCCACATCTGCATATGTTGGTGGGCTCAAATCTGTAAAATTAATGAATTAAATGAATATATTTCTTAGAGCTGAAATGGAAAGATGATCACTGAGATTGTGTGAAGTGATCTTTAGTAGTATGGGAGAATACTAGAATGTCTATTTCTTTCTTTTAGAGTTTGCTATTGTAAATGTACTTCATCCGACATTCGACAAACTCATACCAAATTAAGAAAATTGATAAAAGTAATATGTATAAAAACAAGTATATAAATATGTGAGGAGGCATATGTATTTTAAGTTAAATTTGTTTTATTTTGTGTGTATATGTATGAGTCTGTGTGTGTGTGTGTGTGTGTGTATTACCTGTGTGAGTATTATATGAGTGTGTGCATGTGCTGGTGTGTGACCTGTGCACTCTCAGAGGCTGGAGGAATAACTTGTGCATCCTATTCTCTCTCTTTCCATGGTATTCCCTTGACTAGTGCTCTTGTGCTGAACCTGTAGCTATGTGTACAGCCAACGTGCCCCTGGGATTCTTCTCCCTCTGTTGCCCCCATACTACCTGGGCTCCAGGCATGAACACAGCAGTTTTTATGAGGAGTCTGGACATTTTCCTGAGCTCTTTTTGATTGTATCCCAGTGCTGCTTTTGTCTACTGAGCATCTCCTCTGCCTCTACTAAGTATTTAAAAACAAAACAAAACAAGTATGTATGTTCATAATGTGTTAGATAGAGGGACTAATGGAACTATAAACCAACACAAAACACCATTGGAATAAATAAAACCTATGTGTGCATACATCACTACCTAACTGGGGGAAACGGTGTCCTTCAGTCTGGCACATGCCCAAATTAACACTATTCTACACGATTTATATTCTAATATTATACAATGCTATAGCCTCGTTTGTTTGTAGACCTCTCTTCAAAATAACCCAGGTGCCTGCTGTTTTCCTTGTCTCATACAAAATACATCCTGTCCTATAAGCCATCGTTTATGTTGCATTCCTAGACCATAGAAGTGGCTGAACACCTTCTTTTCTGTGTGTCTTCAACATCATAGTGTTGCTCATTCTTGTTGTAATGATTACCTTCTCCATTATAACTCTTGAGGGTCAAGAATCATGCTTTATCCTCTACTATAGCAGTGCCAGACAGGTCTAAGTATCACAGTAACCCCGCTACATCCCTCCTTTCACTGAGGGTCTTTAGTGCCTCAATTCCACCCAAGATCTGGCTTCTCTTCTCTCTCAATGATGTTTAAGGGGATTGAGATATATAGTAGCTATTAACTCCAATGTAGGTAGCTAGCCCATGAGTTGAGGTATAACATAAGGGTGAGCAGAGCCCTCCACACACAGAGATTTAGATGACAATCTTGGACTTAACACCCAAGGTGAACTTGGATAAAATTTCAAGAACACATTTACACTCTGGGTGTTATTTTGGCTGTACGATGAAAGTCAAAATCATGGTTGACAAAACATGTTATTCCAGATTATACTATTGTCTTATTAGGCACTCCGAAAGAATTGAAAATTGTGTTATATTTGTAATTGTTTATGTATGTGTATCCTTATGTGTCTTCTCACATGAGTGCAGTTCCTGAGGAGGACAGAAAAGGACATTGGATACCTTGGAAATGGAGTTATAGTCAATGGGGAGCTATGTGGTATGGGCTCTGTGGGAAAAAAGCTTAGAATCTTCTAGGAGGCAGGGAGAGCTGATCTATCTCTCTAGACCAAAAGTACATAACATTTTGAGTGATTTATTAAAGAAAATAAATTCATGGTTATACTGGAATTATCTTAGAATATCTGGAGCATCCGTAAGTCATGCTAACATGCTGAATGGGTATCTTATATATTAACTTAAGCTGCTGTATCAAAATACTACACACTGGGTGGCTTAAATAGCAGAGGCTAGGAATTCAAGGTTAGTGTGTCAGCCTGATGATGTCTCTCTTCCCTACTTGCAGAAGCTAACTTCTCATGTCTTCAAATAAGAGAGGCAGAAAGGGGAAGGTGAGAAGAATGAAGAAGGGGCTAGAGGAGCAGAGAAGGTGTATGGAGAGGGAAGAGGAGGGGACTCTGGCATTTCATCCTCACCTCATAAAGAAGCCATCTCCGCCAGATAACGACTACTTGAAATTCTAGATCTCTTATGGCTTGGATATAACATTTCTTTCACAAGCTCATGTTTTAAACCTGTGGTTTAGACACAGCTGATGGTATAGTCTGAAGAGGTTGTGAAACCTAGCAGTGAACCTAGAGAGGAAGTTGGCCAGTGAAAGGTGGGCCATGAGGTTTATGGTATAGTCCTGTTTCCTGCCCCATCTTGGCCTCCTGGTCTGCTAGGTTGTGAGCAAGCAGCTGTCACAGAGCCATCTGTCACAGTTCCTTCCCCACCACAGACTGTTCCACCCAGCTATCTGCCAAATTAAGCCATTCACTCTTTAAATATCTTCTTGTTAGATATTTGGTCACAACAAGCAAAGCAATCCATAGAGTCATATAGTTCCAAATTGAACATTTCACCAGGAATTAATCTTTGAGTCACCTTGGTGGTTCGAGCCTTAGTATATGACTCAGGAAACACAAATGTTCACTCCAAAGCCTGATCTAAATGATACTTGCTTGTGCATAGAACCTAGCACAATATGATAGCCAGCCCCTAAAACAGCCATCCCCATTTGCTAACTATCAATAATCATGTCTTCATAATCTTCCAACGCTGAATAGAGTTAGTCCCTATAGACAACCAAGTGTTGCAAGAATTAAATCAGTTGATCTAGGGAAAGGCATCTGTTGTCAGGTCATCTCACACTAGCAGCCCTCCAGAGAGGTCTGCATATCAGGAAACGGATGCACAGGAGACCTGTAAAGTGTTTCTCTCTCTCTCTCTCTCTCTCTCTCTCTCTCTCTCTCTCTCTCTCTCTCTCTCAACATAGATGTACTGGCAGAAACACAATAAAGTTTGAATGAAAAGGGAGATGGTATAACAATGCAGAGGTCTTCAGTCACCAAGCTTCTAAAGACAGAAACAGTCCATGAACAGTGCTCAACTCCAGAGTGCAGTGCATTTAGTACAAAGGAATCATTACCGAGGTGGAGGGGGAGGGGGCAGCAAGAGCTCAGAGAGTAGAGATGAATGATATAGATTGGTGTTCTAAGGTAAGGGTAGAACCAAGTCTCTCTCTCTCTCTCTCTCTCTCCCTCTCTCACTCTCTCTCTCTCTCTGTGTGTGTGTGTGTGTGCGCGCGCGCGCGCGCGCACGTGCATGCATGCGTGTGTCTTAAATGCATGATTTTGCATGTGGGTGGTTGTACACATGTGGGGGTATGCATGCCCATTTGTGGTTGTTAGGAATCATCTTTCGTTCTTCCCCAACCTTATTCATTGAAGCAAGGTATCTCAATCAAACTCGGAGCTTGTTGATATGGTTCATCTCAAACTCTCCACTTTCTGGGGTTGGAATTACAGGTGGGCAGCCACATCTACCTGACATTTATAACAGTTTCTGGGATCCAAACTCAAGTTTTCAGGCTATGTGGCAAATGCTTTAACCATTGAGTCATTTCCTTAGCCCTTGATGTACTTACAGTAAGAGTCTGTTGAATTTCAGAATTGGTCTGAATTGGTCATTCATTTGTGCTCCATTGCTCCTTTTTCTGGGCCCAGGTACCTACAATGGGTACCTACAATGTTCATTCCATTGCTGTATGTTGGTGTGGAGAGAGATGACGCATGTATTCAAGTCATTAGATATAGGGAAATGTAAAAGATCTGGGGAGATTTATTTGCATCTGAACTTGATTTATACAATCAGTTCTTGGAGGTGGAACTGAGTATATATATATAATATATAATAAATATATAATATATAATATATAATAATATATATATATAACATATAACACATAACACATAACACATAATATATAATATATAATATATAATATATAATATATAATATATAATATATAATATATATATATTAGGATGTATTAATGGAAGGCTGTGCAGAAGAGGGCTTTACATGAGAGTAATGCATGAATCCATGGGTGTCAAGGAGGTATGAAGAAGCATGGTAGATAACCCCCAAAAGGCCTCAGTGATGCTTGCATCCAATATCTATGTTTGTGGACTGCCCCTTCCAATTTGGAAGAGGACCAACACACTGACATTAGTAGGTGTAACAGCGTGAGCGTTTGACTGTGAGTCTTAGAAGATATTGAACTCACCTTGGATCCCTGGTTCTGGTGGAAGACAGAGCTTCTGTATCTGAGGACACCGATCCTTATTGAATGGCCTTTTGGCAAGAACTGAGGCCTCAGCTTCTAGCCACTACTAACTTGGTGGCATCTGAAGGCTTTTCTTGGAAACGGATCCTCCTGCTCCAGGCAAGCTGTTTGGAGAAAGATTTGAAACTACAACCTTATAGCAAAGTTTATAGCCCACAGAAGTGGTGAGGATCATGTGTTGGAGCTTAGACTTACAATAAACTTCTTTAAATTTTAAAATAATTTTCATTTATAAACTAAATTGTATGGCAACATTACACACACACACACACACACACACACACACACACACAGTTAATATTCACCTCCCCATTATCATCATGCATTCCCATTCTCTTTCCTCTGGCCTCACTCTCTCTCCTACATAATTCCTCCTTTGTTTTTATATTGTGTATATAAAAATATGTGAAAGAATAGTCAAATCTGAATTCTGCACATAAAAAACTATGCTATTTGTATTTCGCCTTCCCTGATTACTCTTTCTTCCCTTCCTTTAAGCCTCTTTCTCTTACTCATATCTCCACTCTTACTTACATCTCACACACCCATCCATATACACATAGATATATTGAAAATCTAGATTACACATATGAAAGGAAGCGTGTAATATTTATCTTTCTGAGCCTGGCCTATTTTGCTTATCATGACCTCTAGTCTCACTCGTTTTCTGGCAAATGACAAAAGTCCCTTTGCAGCTGAATAAGTCTGTTATGTGGATGCATGTATCACATTTTCTTTTTTTATGTACTAAAGATTAATTAAAATTGATAAAATATTGTAGGACACAAAATGAACATACGGAAATCAGTAACATTTTAGATATCTATATAATGCTTAGAAATCAGTCTCATTTTAAAATGGTTACCACAGAAAAATAGAAAAGAAAAAACTAGTATCCCATTTTTTGTGTGTGTGTGTGTGTGTTCATCTGTTGGTCTGTACCTAGACTGGTACCTAGACAAGTCATGGCTGCTTGGAATAATATAGCAGTAAACATACATGTATGAGAGTCTCTGCAGGTTAGCTGACTTCAGGATATTTAGCTGTACCCAGAGGGGGCATAGTTGGATCACATTTAGTTTTAGTTTCTTGATGGACCCCTTAGCCAATAAGCATTACGGAAGGTCGCCATGTCCCTTGGATTGTTAACCTAATTTGTTTGTTCACTAGGTTTTAGCCATTCTGACTGGAGAGAGATGGACTGTTGGTGTCGTTTGAATTTGAATTTCCCAGAGAGCTGAAAATGTTCAGCTTTTCTTCCTAAATTTACTGGTGATTTCTATGCTTTCTCTCTGGTGATTTGAGGGGTTCGTAGTTAATTTTTATAGCTCCTTATGACTTTTATCTAGAAATCTTCTGTTAGATGTATAGTTGGCAAACGTTCTCTCCGTTCTGTAAGCGCTCTGCTTCCTCTGCCACCAGGAAACTTTCTATTTTCACGAAGCCACATTCGACTTGCTATTATTTGCCAGGCTATGTATGAGTTTCAGTTTCAGAAAGCCTCTGCCTATGCTTATATTCCAAGTATTTTCCCCATGTTTTTCTCTAACAGTTTCAATGTTTCAGGTCTTACATTAAAGTATTTAATCCATTTCAAACGGATTTTTTTAAATAGTGTGAAAGATAGGGGTATAATTTTATTCTTCTACAGATGGATATCCAGGCTTAAAGCACCATTTGTTGAAGAGGCTGCTTTTTTCTAAAACTCTGTTTTTGGCACCCTTCTTAAAAGTTAGCAGGACAGAGCTGCCAGGGATTATTCTGAATTTACTATTGCTTTTCCATTAGTCTGTGTGTGGGTGTGTGCTTGTATGCATGCCTCTCTCTCTCTCTCTCTCTCTCTCTCTCTCTCTCTCTCTCTCAGTCTGTGTGTGTGTGTGTGTGTGTGTGTGTGTGTGTGTGTTTGTGTTAGTCTTTGTGCCAGTATCATTCTGACACTATGGCTCTGTAACATAATTTGAGACCCAGGAATCAGAATCATGTTCCCTATTTAAGGTCCTTTAGGGCTCCATATCAATTTCAGGATTTTTTTCTAGTTCTTTATGTAATAATTTTCTGTGCATTCTTATGAAGATTGCACTGAATCTGTAGATTTGTTTTGAAAATATAGTCACTTTCTCTTGATAAGGTTTGCTGATCAAAACTTATGCTGTAAGGCATGTCTTTTCATCTTCTAGAATTTTCTTCAATTTCTTTCTTCAGAATTTAAAAAGTATTATTGTAGAGACCTGTCACCTACTTGGATAGACATTCTAGCAACTGTTTTCGAAGTATTATGAATTGGATTTCCCCTCTGATTTACATTTTTTGGTGACTTCATTATTGGTATATAGAAAAGCTATGGATTTATGTATGTTGATTTTGTTTCCTGCTATTTTGCCAATAGAGATGATCAGATTTGAGTTATTTTTGGTGAAATCTTTAGCATTTCTAAGTATAGAATCATATTTTCTGAAAATAGGGGTAATTTGATCTCTTCCTTCCCTGTTTCGGTCCTATTCTCAAATTGAAACTTTAAGCATTATATTCAATAGGTATACATAGCTTTGAGGATCACCCTTTTATGTCTGCTTTCCGATGGTTTTTGTCACATATGTTTGTACAGGTTCTGAAGCTCCTCTTCTCCACCAGAGAGCCATAGGAAAAGCCAGGTGCTCCTGCTCCTTTATTTTCTGTGAATTCCCCTTTCCTTGCAGTTTACCTCTGTCCCATAACCCCAGTTATGATTCTCAATTCTTCTAATTTTTATTTTCTTGAAAAAACTCTATACCAACCCAAATCTTATACATAACATTACATGGAGGCAACTTCTAATCACAATTTCATCCTAGAGTGACTGTTATACAGTAGTCACACATTATAAGCTTCTTGGTTTGATTTTTTAAGGAAAAAATTAAGCAGTAAGAAAGTAAAATATGCCCCTCTCCCCTCCCTGCAGAGGGGGATATGGCACTTGAAGTGGACAGCTTCTGTAACCAGGCAGAACTCCCAGTGAAGGGATAAGGAAACCAACCAATCCACAAAATGTTTGACCCAAAATGTGTCCTGCCAACAAGAAAGCAAGCACAAAGATGGACCAGAGACCAAGGGAATGGCTAACCAATGACTGGTCCAACTTGAGACCCATCCTGTGAACAAGTACCAATTCCTGACACTATTAATGATACTCTGCTATGCTCGTAGACTGGAACTTAGCATAACTGTCTTCTTATAGACTTCATCCAGCAGCAAACAAAACAGATTCAGAGATCCACAGACAAACATTAGATAGAGCTTGGGGAAGCTTATGGAGGAGTCAAGGGAAGGATTGAGGGACTGGGAGGGGTAGGGACTCCACAGGAAGACAGTAGAGTCAGCCAAGTTAATGGAAAAAAAGAAAGAAAAATAAATGAGATCATCTACTTCCCAGGCTTAAGGTCAGAAGACCCACCCTCTGTGATGTCGTAGAACAGGATATACCTTGGACAAGGTACTTGCTTTCTAAATGCTAGCATTCACTGTTCCATGTGACAAACCATGCATGACTGAAATGTCCTGAGGCGGATGCATAGAAATTCTCTAGCCAAGCAGCATGGAGGCCCAGTGTAGTCAGTTGCTGCTAGACTCCATTAAAGCCTGCACAGCCAGACTAGCATCATGCTGTGAAACTTATAAGCCAAGACACAGAGCTATCCCATAACAGTGCTTGTTTAATACCAGAAAGAGATATGCCCAGAATTTCTATGCATGAGGACAGATAACTCTTAGGATCAAAGCCTCTAACAACTGCAGTCAAGTGATTGGTTTTGTAAGAAGAGTGCAGCAGCCTCTGGAGCTGGGAGCCTTGCCCAGCTTCTAGCTGGCAGTGTCACCTTAGTCCAGGCACATCCACATCGATTAGCCTCAGTGTCCTTATCTGTACAAAGAAGACAGTGGTACTGACAACTTAGAAGCATTGTGATAATTCAAGAAAAAAATGTGTGTGAAGAAGGTGCTTTTATGTGTCTGTTCTCCCTTTGGAAGAATTGCTTTGACATTAAGCGAGAAACTGAATACTTGGGTTAACTTTTTGTAAGGTGACAATATGTTAAGATTCAATTGTCACTTCAGACTTGAGATTTGTAGGGACATAAGATGCTGCCATGTTCTCTGAATATAACTACCTTAGTAATTTCCCTCAGATACTGAGACATGGTGATCATGGAATGGGTGTTGTACCATCAATTTCTAGTTAAATTTGTACTAAAAAATTTTACAGGAAAGGCAATGTGTTTGGGCTGTGAAAACTGACCCAAATGTTCCCCAAGGTTTCTCCCCTGGACTTTCTGTTAGCAATGCCAAGAAAGAAACAACTGTTTATAAAGACTTTAGGACCTGGACTCATTTTCTTGTTTTGGGGGTCTTTAATGATGAAGTTCCTCAGCCTACAAAGCCTTCCCTGAAGCCCTGACTTTCCAGAGCTTTGCAGAATGAACTCAAACATCACTGGTTCTGTAAGCTTCCAGGGGCATTGCCAGTCCTCCCACACTCATTCCCCCAAACCTGTCACCACAGTGTGATGATGCTCTTAGTTTATTGGTCAGCTTTCTGTATGCACTCTAGCTTGTCCAAAGCCTTTGAGCCCCTTGAACACAGAGTCCTTCTATTACTTCAGTTGTGGTCTTTCACCAGAGAATAGTGCTGAGTGGCTTTTAAGTGATATTTGTACTAAAAGATTAGAAAGGAAGGAGGAGAAAGTGGGGAGGGACATGGAAGAGGAAGGATGAGAAGGGAAAATGGATGTACAGGAGGAAGTAAGCAGTGTTGATAGGCAGGATCCTGATCTATTTTATTTCCCTTGTAACTAATTATCACAGGTCCTGTTATCTCAATTTTACACAAGAGGGGACTAAGTCTTAGAAATTCGTGACAATTATATAGGCAGCAGGTGACAGACTGATAAGAAATGCTGCAGTACATAAGGAGAGCAGGTTGACGTTTAGAATAGAGGATAAGACAGACTAGCTATGGATTTGGGATCTTCCTTGGGGACAGTAAGAACTGATTATTGCGGTTGCTTCTAATAACACCAAACCAAACCAGGGAATTGAACGCCATTGTTAAATTAGGGCATTTTTAGGCAATGGAGTAGGAATCATTTTTATATGGCATTTTGACACATCAGTGCTGAGGTCACAAGGTTTCAACAGTGCAGGAGCCTGTAGTAAACAGGGAGGTAGCAAGTCAGACACGTGAGACAGAAGAGTTACTGAGCTTGCCAATGGGTCTCAAGAAAGTTACCAGTGCTTGATGTCTAGTCTTTCTGCTGAAGGTGGCTTCAATAAGTTTTCTCTCCCCACTGTAGGACATTTCATCTAGTGTCCCCCCTTTGAGTCCTGAAGATCTCTCACTTCCCAGGTCTCTGGTACATTCTAGAGCATCCTCTCAACCTCCTTCCTCCCTAGGTCGCCTGTTTCCATTCTTTCTGCTGGCCCTCAGGGCTTCAGTACTTTTCCCCAACCCAATACCAGATCATGTTTCCCTCTCCCCTGACCCCCATCCTCTTTCCCTTCCTTTTTCCTCCCTTCCTCCCCCCTTGTGGTTGCTTTCTTCTCCCTCCCAAGTGGGACTGAGGTGTCCTCACTTGGGTCTTTCAGCTTGTTGACCTTTTTAAGTTCTATGGACTGTATCTTGGGTATTCTGTAGTTTATCACACAGTTGAATCTCTGACCCATAATTCTTCCTATCTGAAATACAGGGATGGAAATGGAGAAGAGCTAGAGGAAAAAAAAGGTCCAGTAACAGACCCAAAGTAGGATCCAGCTCAAGGGAAGGCCCCAAGACCTGACAGCATTACTGAGGCTATGGGGTGTTCACAAAAAGGAACCTATCATAATTGCCGTCCAAAAGACCCAACAAGCAGCTGAAAGAGTTATATGCAGATATGTGCACCCAACCAATGAACAGAAGCTGCTGACCCCTCTCATTGAATTAGGGGAAAGCTGGAGCAAGCTAAGGAGGAGGGCAACCCTGTAGAAGGACCAGCAGTCTCAATATACCTGGACCCCCAAGATCTCTTAGACACTGGATCACCAACCAGGCAGCATAGACCAGCTGAGATGAGGCTGCCAACATATATACAACAGAGGACTCCCGGGTCTGGGTTCAGTCAGAGAAGATGCACCTAACCCTCAAGAGACTAGAGGCCCAAGGAATTTTAGAGGTCTGGTGGGGTGGATGGGGTGGGGACATCCTTGTAGAGATTGGGGAGGGTAGAGGAGGAGGTTGCTGGGGAGGAGGTGTGGGATGTAGAATAGTTGGGGGGTGGACTGAGAGGGGAATAAAATCTGGAATGTAAAATAAATAAGTAAATACATAAATAAATACATATTTTAAATAAATCTTATGAGACAGAAACGAAGGAAGGAAAGAAGGAAGGAAAGAAGGAACAAAGGAAGGAAGGAAGAAGGAGGAAGGAACGAAGGAAGGAAGGAAGGAAGGAAGGAAGGAAGGAAGGAAGAAAGCTCCCAGTAGACTCCATGGAGCAAGGTTGGTTTCAAATACTGTCTCCCAGCCAAAGCATGTATCTGATAGAATCCCTTCTTTGAATCTGGCTATGACTTGTAGTCCCTATACTCCAATCCACATCTCTACCTCTTTTCTCAGTCATAGGAAAATTTTATATCTCCTCTCTATGCAGAGCTTCAACTGGAAGATTTGAACTGATGATTTTAAAAACATGAAAACTAGTTTTGGAAGCCATGCAGGTTCCTCTTGCTTCTCTCCTACACACACGTTTTCCTGCACTTCTACCTTTTGCTGTGACACAGCAGGGAAGTCTACGTTAGAGGCTGATACCTTGGCAATGACCTTTCCCACATCCAGAACTGTAAAGAGTATTTTATGTCTCTGGAATTCATCCAGCCTTAAACTGATGATTTTTAACAATACACCTAGATGCAGCCTAGATTTTCCTCTGGGCTCCAGGTCCACAGGTAGAAATCACCTGGTAGACCGATCTTTCTTGACAAGGTTTATCTTGAACTCCAAAGGCATTGTACCAGTGACATACTGAGGTTTCATTTCTGCTCACCTGTACACAGTTGGTTCTGAAATCAGAGGTAGAGTGATGAGAGGTGTGATCGACATCAACCATCAAAACCCCAATATCCCAACTTCTCAGATGGAGAGACTACGTCCTGAGGCAGATACAAGCTGAACCCAGAGGGTACCAACCTCACCTAAAGTCATTCACATTAAGTAATAAAGTTGACATCTAAGCAACATAAAACATTTTCTGCAATCCCAACCTATGATTTCTTTAGTGCAGGGGGTAGACATCAGTTGGACTAATTCACTTAGCCATGCTGGCACTTCATGTGAGGCCATTTACTGGGAACTTTGAAATTATTGAGGATGAAAGAGACATTTAAGGGTCCGTGGTCATCATCATTACCACCCTCCTCTTGGTTTGGGATAATAACAGTTGCTGTTTTAACCACCAGCTCCAACTAAGCAGCCTTCAGGTTTTCATGCTTCTGATGTGCAGAGATCAGCCTCCATGGTAACACCAGCATGCGCTTTCTTCTACCGGTATTTGAAATGTGTTTCCGGTACTCGAAACGGAAATGTAAAGGAATGCATTGTCTTAGGTAAACTGCCTTTATTTATGATAAACCAGAAGATTTGCAAGAGTATATTTTAAAAAGACTCCGAACGTATCCCTTTGTACTTCAAAGGCCATTTGGTCTTGGGCCCAACAGGCAAAGCGGTTATTATGGTCCCATGTGGGAAAAGGCGGGTGAGGCTGGAATGTGCCCAGTAAACATGAAACCCCATCCACAGAACTCCACTTGCTCCCGCTGCTCTGCCGAGGCTAATTGGAGGAGGGCAACCTTTTTTGAGAAAGGAAAGAAACTTCTGGATTTGAAGCAGATGTCTGAACTTTGCAGAATCTACAATACAGGCTTTTAAAAAAATATTGCAATAATTAGGAGTCCGGTTTGAAGTCAATGTGTTGCTGTAAAAATTAAGGATGTTTACAACTGTGGGAAGGCTTTCTTTAAAATCCCAATTCTGATTCCAATTTGCTAGCAAATTGCATCCTGGCCCCATGGAGGGAGCGATCGGGGAAGGAGGCGGGGCCTGTTTAATAGATTAGGATGCTTGCTGTCCGTCAAAGGACAGGTATGTGCTTGCTGTTATGAAATCAAATAGGAATTCTCAGTATATGATCCAGATTTTATTTGTAGAATTTTGTGACCTAACAAATAATTTGATATTTGGAACTAAACAAAGTGTTTTCTCAATCGATTACTTACACACACACACACACACACACACACACACACACACACACACACACACACACACGCTTGGTTTTCCTTGTGTGGTCCCTGGCATAGAAGTCTAGTATTTACTAAACTGACCACAGTGTTTCAGATATTGGCTACTCATGAAACACTGCATTATATTCAGTTCCAGGTTATCCAAGGACAAGAAATTGAACAATATATGAATTTAACTTCTTGGAAGTCAAAGATTAAGTATCAGAAAATATAGCTTTTCTTCCAGATAACAGAGAAAGAAGGTCTATGAGAATATTGGTCAGGGCAGACCATAAGATGGTCAATCTGTAGTGAGAGGAAATTATAGTTAGAATGGAAGAGAAAACCTAGTTCCTATAGCTTTGCAGCCATGGTACTTAAAAACTTTTATTTTTTAAATATGTTGTAGATACTAACATCTATTTTTTGGCACTTGATTATAAGGAAGAATATGACGCACTTCTTGTGGAATATCGATATCTCAGTGCAGGAGAACAATGCTCCTTCACCCAGCACATATACACACGGTGCATAGATTTATTTGAAATAGGTCAATGATCCTGTCAGAACAGTGCACCTTGTACAAGTTTGGAGAAGGGAAAGAAAGTGTGCTAAGTCAACTAAAGATTTCCCAGAAGCCTTTTTTTTATTTTTATAACAGAATCCTGAGTTCTACTTGGGCACAGGCTGGTCCAGCTGGAGCTGTTTCTCCCCATCTCTGGCAGAATAAGCCATGCGACTGAGTTCTGTCAGAGATACGGGAGTGAGAGTGACATAGTCAATGTCTACGTCATAACACTTGCTCTTCATCTCTATTTTATTGACCACTATGGGCAAGAATATAAACCCCATGCTGGCGAGTCCATTGATCATAAAGACGAAGTCACCACACCAATGAAAGCTTACATATCTCAGATCCCTGCACCGCTCCATGGAAAAGAGACTTGTGGCTGTGGGACCATCTCTATGGAGCATCTGTCACACTAGAGGTTCAGAAATGATTTTTAAGAAATAGCTACGTTATTGCAGATAGCTTTATTTTGCCCATTGTTAAGACACTCCAAACTATAGTCCAGTTGTTCTCAACCGTTCTAATGCTGCAGCCCTTTAATACAGTTCTTCAGGTTGTAGTAACCCCCACCCCAACCACAAAATAATTTTTCTTCTTACTTCATAGAACTGTAATTTAGATAGTTATGAATTGTAATATAAATATTTTTTGGAGATAGAGATTTGCCAAAGGGGTCGTGACCCACAGGCTGAGAAATACTGTTATAATCTATTGTAGAAAGTTTTCCTTTGGAATTGTCTGGTGTCAACTGGAGGAGAAGCCTTTGGTCCTCTGGGCTTGGTTCCCAGTGTAGGGGAAGGCCAGGGCATTGAGATGGGGGTGGGAGTGGAAGCATCTTCAAAGAAACAGGGGAAGGGGGGATAAGAGAGATGGGGGAAAGGGGATAACATTTGGAATGTAAATAAAATATCAAATAAAAAAATAAAATAAAAAAGAAAGCTATCCTTATGTTCTACATGACTCCCGACCCCCCCCCCCCAAAAAAAAGGTTACATAGGTCTTCTGATTCAGGAAATTTGGTTGTTCACCATTGGTCATCAGTGAGTTATATGTGAGTTATTTAAGAAAAGACTTGAGGCAAACTTACTTATGGCCGATCTGAGGCAGACTTCATTAAGTTAGATCATTAGTAGAAAAGGAAGCAAATGTGGGGTCTTGGGCTGGTGTCACTTAACACCCAGTTAAGCACAGCATTTGTATGTAATCTACTTGAATAGACAGTTGGATGTATTTATTGTTAAATAGGGTTGTGGTTAGAGGTTCATTCTGAATATGCAAACATAGAAGGGGCATTTATTCTTCATAGCCTGCCTCGGGTGCCGTCAGATTTCTAGTTTCAGTGCTCTAGATTCCTGAGTTGACTTGAGACACGCCCTGCCTCATGTTCTAGTATAGGCATTCAAGCACTTTTAGAATTCATTAATTTAACAGACTCAGTAAGTAAATATGTGCCTGATCTACTCTAGATACTTGGAATTCAGAGATGCTTGGAACATGACCGTTGTTTTCACAGATCATAGGGTATGGAATCTATTAATAGTCATTGTCAATGACAGGGTTTCCTTTCTGGGAAGAGCTTTTGGAAAGTGTTCTAAATAAAATAGATAGCTTTCCTTCAGGAAACCCACAGTCTCCAATTATTATTAGATGCATGCATCCCACATGTAGTTCTGGACAAGAACTTGTAAGCAAGCCTATCACTATGGAGTTTCCTTAAGAGAAAACACGATTATATTTCTCTCTAATCTCTCTCTACATACCAACATTTATTTCTTGGTACATACTCTACAAACATTTGATGAAAGGAAATTCGATCCAGGAAGTAAAGCATACCATTCCAGAAGTGTACATGTCCATTCTATGTAATCAAAGAAACACGTGTAGGTCTTTTGAATTTCTCAGTCATTGTCAAATACCATCAAGCTAATTATTACCAAGGGAGTCATTGAAAAACACACAACAATCATGTCTGCTGTAATAACCTTCCACACTTTTCCTTTGTTAATAGTAATAGAAGGCGATAATTCATTTCTTCTCAATAATTTTCAGAAATGCTTTCATAACTTATAAAAACTTCAGTAGTTTTTGTCCCACATTTATGAGGCAGTAATGGACTAGGTGGTTTGTGCACTTCATTTACAACTTAGCAACACATGTGAAAGTTAGCTTGAACTAAGTTTTCTAGACTACTTGAATTCTCAGTATCTCAAAATTAAACTTCATGTGTATAAGGAGAACATATGTTGGGAGGTGGGTTTGGTGCAGTGTGTATTCTGATGCTGATTTCTATGCCCAGACATCTGTTTGCAGTCCAGATGTTGACATGGGCAAGCATCTCTAATCTCAATGTTATGTAAAAATTGTTTCCCACCCTCTCTGATTGGTTAATAAAGATCTGATGACCAATGAGTTGAGGCAAGATTAGAAGGTGGGATATCTAGCAGGGAGAATGGAATTCTGGGAGATAATCATAGAGAGGAGATTTGTTCTGGACTGTGAAGAAGTCAGACACATGAAACTAAGGAGAGATAATGAGGCTTCTAACAGACAGAATATTTTAAATGTATTATATAAGTCACAAGGTAGTTGGGGAAGGCCAAAGCTTATAGCCTAGACATTTATTCATAAATAAGCCTCCAAGACATTATTTGGGAACTTGGATGTGATAGAAAAGCCTGTGAGTCCAAACATGGTCATGCCTGAAGACATTTGTTGTCATTCTGTTGAAAGGAGGGTAAAATTAGAAATTATATTCTTAAAATACACTACCATAGTCTAATTAAAATAACAACTATAATAATACATTAGTGTCATCAACACTACTGACCAACTGCAACACACATAGAGATCAAAGAAGACTGATGTTAAGATGTATGGGCTGGGAATGTAACTCAGTTTGTAGAATGCTTACCTACCATGTGTAGAACCATGAATTGAAAACAGTCATGGGATACAAGTCAATAATTCCAGAACTTGGGAAATGGAGATGAAGACTCTAAGGTTCAACAACATCCTTGACTACATAGTGAGTTCCAGGCCAGTTTTTGCTACATTTCAAAACAAAAGACAAGTATAAATATTAAATTCTTGATGCCTACCCAACAGAGAGAAAGTTGAAGGATGAATCTTAAAGACTATGTATGAGGAACTCTTAAAACATCTTTTAAAGGCCTAATGAAGCATTGTGAAGAAATTATCAAATAGAAACACTTATTTTGTACTAGACTAAGCTAAGTATAATGCCAGTGGCAAGTTCACAAAATAAAGACTTCTATAATGTGGCATAGCATAGTTTCTTTTAGTCATTGTACATAATCTAACCTCATATTGAAAGTAGAAGAATCAAAATAACTGTTTCATAGTATAAGGAAGGAATTATTTGCTGTGGCTCTTGCTTCGGGGGGCTTTAGTTCATAGTTGCAGGCTTTATTGTTGGAGGTTCTATAGTGAGGTAGTGTTCCTTGAAGTAAAAGCTTGGTGGGATGGGACAAAACTGCTCACCTCATAGCACCCAGGAAGTGCATGAGGCAGACAGGAAGAGGACAGAACAAGACACAGGCATAGCACCCAGGAAGTGCATGAGGCAGACAGGAAGAGGACAGAACAAGACACAGTCATCACGACCTTCCTCCAATGACCTACATTCTCCAGCTAGGTCCTCCCCCAACAATGGTTCTAAAATCTTCCCAAACAACATGTCCTGGCTGCATTTTTGTTCATTTCACATAAGCTAGAATTCTCTGGGAAGAAGAACCTTAGTTGATGAAATGTCTCCCTTAGATTGTCCATAGGAAAGTCTATAAAGTAATTTCTTGATTAATGATTGATATAGGAGGGCACTAGAGGTGGCATTATCTCTGAGCGGGTGATTCTGGGTGCTGTAAGAAAGCAGGTTAAACAAGTCATGGGGAGCAGGCAAGCCAGTAAGCAGTGTTCTTCCATGGTGTCTGTTTCAGTTCCTGCTTCTAGGTTCCTGCCCTGACTTTCCTCAGTGATGGACAGTGTCCTAGGATGTAAAAGGCAAGTAAATCCCTTCTTATCCAAGTTGCATGGTCATGGCATTTATGATAGCAAAAGAAACCAAACTGGGACCAAGTTGTGGGCCAATATTTCAACAGATCCAGAGGAGACATCTCATATTCAAACCATAAAACAATCTCTTAAAACATAAAGACCTTTTGAAAATGATGTTTTAATTTTTCTTTTTAAATTATGTGTATGGGTGTGGAGGGGGAGAGTTATCATACATGTCAGTGTATGTACTGCAGTGCCCACAGCGGCCAGAAGAGTGCATTAGATAGTCCTGGAGTTGTAGGTGGTCGTGAGCCACCAGACTTGAGTTCTGGGAACCAAACACAGTTCCTCTGTAAGAACAGAAAGATATGAATCTCAGAGATAAAGAATCTCTACAGACCCCAAATCTTTGGCTTAGACTATTAAAAGAACTTCTTGGGAATTGACAAGTGAACTGAGTAAATAGCTTCATTTTAATTTTTAAATTCTCCTTTTGCTTTTCATCCCATCTCTATGAGCATTCGGTGTGTGTGTGTGTTGTGTGTGTGTGTGTGTGTGTGTGTGTGTGTGTGTGTGTGTGTGTGTCCCACTGCCTTTTTGGTGCCTGCAGTGGCTAGAAAAGGGTGTCAGATCCCCTGGAACTGGAGCTATGGATGGTTTTTAGCTACTGTGTAGGTGCTGGAAATAGAACCCAAGTTCTCTGCAAGAGGAATCAGTGGTTTTAACCCCTGAGTTACCTCTCCAGCTTCCTTCATTTTGAAATGCTATTTAAGAATGGAAAGATTTATATATTTTCCTAAGCACATGCATGTAAAGTCACACATGTTAAAATGTAGTGGGAAAAAAAAGCCTCACCTGACAAATCCTTCTACTAAGAATAATCTTGTTAAAAGTGTGATGACGATTTCACACCCTTATGGTAAACACAAAACTTTCTGTACAAAAACATGGAACTGAGATATTATATGTGTTTTCATAAGCTTTGATTCTACTTGCTATATATTGAATAAATAATGATGTATGTATTGTAATGTCTGACAACTTCACACTATTGTGAATGTACATTGTTTAATTAACTATTTTCCCTCAAAAGAACGTATTAGACATTGCTAGTTTGTCTGGAAATTATAAATTGACATTATGCCAAAGACTCTGTATGTCCAGGTTTCAATACTTCGTTGATTATTTACCAAGGTTCTGTATAAGGGTGACTTTCACTAGAATTCATCATCACTGAATTGCTAGAAGAGTTTATCAGTTAGTAGTTTCCTAAGTGGACTGATTTGCTACAGAGGATGAGGAGGAGCTTGATATCCCATTAGAACGACTTGATATCTTCCACTACAAAACATAGCACCAAAACAAAAGAAAATGAAGCCGAAGTTCTACCTAAAAGCAATTACATTTGAATATTCACAACAGGAACTAGAAATTGCTAATATGGGAATATGCATGTCATTACTGAGATAAATTGTATATATAATAATATCAACCAATTTAAAGAGTGCAATTTAATGTAACTACCATTGCAATCAAAATATAAAATATTCATTTTATTACCCTCTAAGTTTCCCTTAGCGGCCTTATGGTCAATCATCACATCCAGTCTCTGCAAGTCTTTATATAAAAATTTTTTTGTTTGTTTATTTGGTTTTTCAAGGCAGGGTTCCTCCATGTGGCCTTGGCTGTCCTGGAATTTATAGAGCAGACTGGTCTCAAACTCATAGACATCCACCTGCCTCTGCCTCCTGAATGCTATGATTAAAGGTATGTACCACCACTACCCCTGATACACTTCCTTATGAGCTCTGGGAATTGTTCAATGTACTGCTTTTCGGTGCCTTTAGTGAACACATCATCTCATGACGATTTCCCTGAGTGGGAAGAGATCACTACAGAGAATGTTTGGGGCTCCCCAACTCTAATTCTCTAGTGCCCTTTAGGCAGTGTCTTGTTTCAACAGTCTACCATGGAAATCCTAGTCTGATAAAGTGGCTTCCTGAAATTAGGATCTCTAGTTGAACCCCCTTTCCTGGGACTGATAGCTTTTGTCTGGATTCTTCATTCTGCCACGTGTCTTGGAAAAAGTCTGAGGCCAGAAACACACTGGGCAGTGTTAGGACTCATCTCCTTTGTGTTTCACCTTGCAGGGAAAACATCTTGCTTTGTCCATTTGCCCTGTATCTGAAAACAGTTGTTTTATGTATTGGTCTGATTTCTAGATGCTTATAATAGAAGGGCAATTCCCATAGCACGTAATGCTTCATGGTCAGAAGCAGATGTAGACATCAATATTTCATGCATTTCTTGAAGTTACTCCATTGTGCAGTTGGAGCTGAGAACCAGCTTTAGATATATACTGGTACCACTTTGTGCATCCTCATGAATAAGATTACATACTCAGTTTTTGTTCTTAAGTTGTGTGTAAAGGAAAATATTTATACTTACTAGCCATTCATATATTTTCTTTATAATCAACTGCTTATGATTTTTCAAACTCCCCTTTCATCAAAAGATTTACTGTTTTTTTTTTTTTCATTCTTTTTTTCGGAGCTGGGGACCGAACCCAGGGCCTTGCGCTTCCTAGGTAAGCGCTCTACCACTGAGCTAAATCCCCAGCCCCAAGATTTACTGTTTTCTTACAGGTCTGCAAGAGCTATATATTTTGTGATATTATTCTCCATTTGCCATTTGTATTGTACACAACATCCTCTCCTAGTTTATTATATGTATTTAAACCTTGTTTATAGAGTGGTTGCAGTATCAAGATTGGACAAGGGTTAGTCATAGTCAGTGTTACAAAGATTCTTCTGGTTTTCTTTATAGGCAAATGTACATCAGTTATTTTTGCTATGGTTTCTGGCTGGTTACACATCTCATGAAAATGCTGTTTTGTGATATGATAGTGGAAGATTAGGGAATTATTTCCATAGCTATAGTTAAGTATATTTCTCCCAGGCATGTTCCAATAAAAGAAATTTGGTACTTCTTTTTTTTTTCCTGTAAAGGTATTCTCAGGGATCTTACAAGATAAAATGGATCCCTTTGCCTCAGACAACAAATGTTTAATGTTTGTATATATTTTGGGTCTTTGGCCCTTGGAAGGTAACTCCTATTATGTCAGTTCAGTGTTTTCAAAGAAATAGAGTCAAGAGGATATAGATAGATGTATGGATGTATGGATGTATGGATGGATGACAGATGAATTGATCAACACATAAATGACACATAGGTAGGCAGGTAGATAGATAAATAGATGGATATGTAGATAGATAGCTAGATAGATAGATAGCTAGATAGATAGATAGATAGATAGATAGATAGATAGATAGAATTTAGTTTGGGCTGTTATAGAGGCTGAGAAGTCTTTCTTTCTGCTGTCTGCAACCTAAAGACCCAGAAAAGCTAGTGATATTATTTTAGTCTATGGAGGGAGGAAGACCCTAACATCTCAGCTCAAGCAAGAAAATAGGAACACTTCATCTTCCTGTGACATTTTGTTCTCTTTAAGTCTGCCTTAAGTCTCTTTAAATGTTGCTATAACAACATCGCTAAGGCTGACCAATTCATACCAGAAACTTACTTGGTTCATGCTTCTTGAGGTGGGAAGGTACAAGATCAAGGGCTCAATGTGTAGGGATGAAATTGTTGGATGATCACTTACCAAAACATATCACAGGGCAGAAAAAACATGTTGAGACACAAACTTTGTCCTACAAAATTAATCTACTCCCTAGAAAGTTGTATTAATTCATTCAATAGGGCATGTCCTATCTATCATGTCCTAATAATTTTTAGGGTTCCTCTCAACACTGTTGAACTAGGCATGAAACTTCCAACATGTGACCTTTGGAGACATATTCAGCCCATAGAGAAGCTTGCCAATGTATGAGATGGTATCCACCCATATTCAAAAAAGCAGTCTACTTTATAGAGTTCTCCTATTTGAATGTAAATCTTACCCAGAAACATCTGTATACACATACATAAAACTAATGCTTACTGTGACACCCTAGGCATAGTCAAGATGACATAAAATTAACTATCAGACCTGAAAAAGAGTGACTATGAGAGGCAAATGTATATAGAAATCTGTTAGTATGAAAGACAAGAAGTTCATAGAGAACCACCATGTAGTCACCTCGGAGGGCAATACTTTTACCTACGGCATTTCTTTTTCCTAATATCCCTCTATCTGTAGATATCGTTGATGTACTCTCCTGGGAAATGATAATAGAATGAAAGGTCAGAAAGATTTAGTCCTGTAGAAAAGCCTAGTTCCACCCAGGTCCTTCCCTGAATCTTCCAGACTCCCATGCATCCTGGAGGTCATAAGAGACTGACTATTCATTGACTAATTCTCTTAGCTAAGTTCTTCCTCAGTGACCCCCAAGAAGGCAGAGAGCCTGAGTGGGGAAAAATAACCTTACCCTAAGTAAAAGTAGGTCCAGGGGAGAATTGGTTCTGGAAAGCAGGACTTTGTCATGAAGTTTAGCCTACTTCAAACTATTCTCTTTCTCCTAGATTTACCACATCTATGTTAACTCTTCCTTGGATCTTCTCTTTGAGAGCTCAGTGAGGTTTGTAGAGATTTCCCACCATGACACTCTTCTAGAGAAGCCAGTAGAAAGACCTGTCTACAAGAAAGATGGGATATGTAGCTTCTCAGCTCCAACATAGATAACTTTGCTCTGGAGTCTAAAAAGAAAGAGTTCAGTGCAGAAGAGAGAGTTGAGAAATAAGATCATGAAAAGGAATTTGCCCATCCGGGGCCATCTAACACCCATCAATGAAGCTGCACGTGAAACTTTATAAGCTTGTATTTTCAAAGGTCAACTTGAACTCTGAGAAGTTGGAGTTGAAGGGAAAGAGTTAGCAAATCATTCCCTCCATCCATTTGAAGGACAGGGAGGGAGAGGACTGGGCCAAGTGATTAGAAGCAGAAAACACAGAGAACCCAAACCTCCTCCCAGAAGCATTGAAAGGAACCTCAGCCACAGCATAGCTAGTGTCCTCCTCCTTGCTCCAAATAGATGACGAAGAGGGCAAAGAGTTGCTTTACTTTTATTCACTAGCAGGCACAAGAGTCAACGTGTTCCCAGGTAATTGCTGGGCAGTCTCATCAGATTCTAATCATGCCATGGAACATTTATTTGAATTTTTTTAACATGGGAACGGTCCTGTTATTCTATGAAAGATTGGCAAAATATAAAAAGAACCTGATTTACATGACTAACCTAAATGTACCAATTAAGATAACCAGTAACAGCTTATGCAACTGTTCTCCATCTGGGCAAGTTCCTGTGAAAATGGACTCGGCTGAGTGAAAAGAATGTATCCATCACAAGCTCAGATAGCATTAGAACATCTGGGTATACAGGCTACACACACATCTTCACACTAAGGTCTTCTTAGCATTGAGGATTATGAACTAGTCCCTGGATAAGTTAAGTGCTTTTGAGAAGAGACCACAGCTAGTCCATTGATGGTTATTACTTCACCAAGGCAAAGTCAGTCCCCTTGAACCAAGACTATCAATAATCAAGGTTGAAATTCCTTTTTAAAAAGTAAAACATTAAGAATGTACTAGAGTTCAGATCTTCAACATCTCTTAAGACCCTGTATTAGTTACTTTTCTGTTGCTGTGATTAAATGCTATGACTGTCTTAGTTAGGGTTGCTATTACTGCAACAAAACACAGTGACACAAAAGCAATTTGGGGTTGAACAGGTTTGTCTGGCTTACACTTTCACATCACTGTTCATCATCAGAGGAAGTCAGGACAGGAACCTGGAGGCAGGAGCTGATGCAGAGACCATGGAGGGGTGCTGCTTACTGGCTTGTGCTCAGTCTGCTTTCTTATAGAACCCGGGACACACAATGGGCTGGGCCCTTCCCCACTGATCACTAATTGAGAAAATACCTTACACCTGAATCTCATGGAGGCATTTCCTCAACTGATACTCTCTACCACCTCTCCCTCCCTTCCTCCCTCCCCACTCTCCCTCCCCCCCCATCTATGAATGACTCTAGCTTGTGTCAAGTTGACACACAAAAACCAGAGGCCCATTTCTTAGAGGTTTGGTACCTGAGGTGATGAGAAGACTTGCAAATCTGTAGGCAGGCCTTAGATCACTGGGGTTGTGCCTATAAAGGGCAGTGTAGAGCCCCCTGTATCACTGGATCATACTGAGGGGAACAGTTTTGCTGTGACTCATACTTCCACCACAATATACTGCCTCACACACCACAAGGCACACCATAAGGAGTCACTCAGTCACAAACTGCAGCCTCCAAGGCAAGGAACTAAAATAACCTTTTCATCTTTACCAGCTGCTTGCCCCAGTGTTAGTTACCATACTACAGAATACCTTAATATATATATACATATATATGTATATGTATATGTATAATAGTTATATACAAGACCATACTATACCATACCATACCATACCAATGCAATAATACCGTTCAGGATAAGACTTCCTTTTCTATTTGGCCTCTCTGAACTGATACTATGATATGAGTGATAAGAATATCGATATCAGGGTGATAAAGATTCAGAAGGCATGAAAATATCTACAACTCTACAGAGGAATGCTATAATTTTCCTGATGCTCTATCAACCCAAGAAACTTGTAGTTTGCTGCACTGTGGTATGTATGGTCAGTGTGGACTAAACTTTGACCTTCAGAGAATGGATGTGCTTCCTGCTGACTCCTGAGGAACAGGTCTTTAGGCTCCTTTGCTGTCTTCTTTTCAGATACTCATGTGACTGTTCTCAAAACTGTTTAGAAATTTGGAATCTCAAGGATGAATTATTTTATTAATAATAATTATCCAAATTATTTTTATTATCTCACTAATACTATTGTCATTATTTTTGTTGGTTTGTTTGTAAATTTTTGTTGTTTTATTTATTTTCATTTTTGTTTTTGATAAGGGATATCACTATGTAGCCCTGGCTGGCCTCAAACTCATGATATTCCTGTGTCATTCTTCTGAGTACTGAGTATCTGGGCCTATGGATCCAGCTGTCAGCACCTAAAGTCGACAGTGGAAGATGGTCAAGGGAAGCATTTGTATAAGCACTGGTGATCATATTATAAATACTCCCTAAAGCAGGCTCTGTTTGCCAGGCCTCAGCTTCCAAGCAATACAATGTAGACAATTGCTAGGTTCATGTGTACTTTCTACAACTATGTACAGTGTCTTTAAACAGATGAACAGATAGCCAACCACCCTTCTTGAACTATCATAGCGACTGCACATGAGGCTCTTTTTCAACTGAACTTCTGTTGAGGGAGAGGTAGGCCAACATCCAGAGTAGGTTCTTCCCAGTCTCGTCTTGTGGCTTTTAGAGATGGGAAGCTACTACTTCTATCTTTGCTTAATCCTAACTTCTGAATATACTGGCTCCATCCTATATCAACCTCTTCCAACTGGGCGCCAAGAGTGAACCACACAATCCCACTTCATAGCTCAATTTCAGCAGTAAAACAGATGTCAAATGTACAAGCTTTGGCGGCAAGGAGTCAAGGACTGTACTCCAACTACTTTGCAGAACCATGATTACAGTTTATAGTAGTAGTAGTAGTAGTAGTAGTAGTAGTAGTAGTAGTAGTAGTAGTAGTAGTAGTTCCTGCTGCTGCTGCTGCTGCTGCTGTTGTTGTTGTTGTTGTTGAGAGGTTCTGTCCAAGGAGGAATAGAAATATCTGAATTTCTTTCCCTGATTCATTCTTCTACCCCTTTATTCCTCTGTCTACTGATGATACACCTGGGACTTAGTTGTTACCAGGGTTGCTGTCTGGAATAGCATTTCCAGGTTCTTGATTTTTAAATCAAAGAATAAAAATAAAAGTGCCCAAAAATTACAAAGTGGCAAGGGAAAACAAATTCAAAAACAAAACAACAGTACAGATGAGACACAGAGGGCCATCAGAATTAAAGAATACCCGAGAGACCTAGCTATTGTTAGGGTCTTCCTTTTATGGGGTCTAGGGGAAAGATGTGCTGGTTGCTAAGGAGCATAATTTGGGTGGTTCTCCATTTTGATTGATATGTTTGAGTTATATAACTTTTTATCTATTGTGCACATTCCTCACCATGATCCCTCTAATTTGTCTTGTATATACACCCAATTATGATGGGCATAAGATGTCAGATTTTTTTCTTCTTAAAGTGCTCTCATTAGACACAATCTGCCTTACAGAGAATGTACCCAAAACCAATCTAGACAAGACCATTCCCTACCTTCCATATATGGATATACTCTGAAATACATTTAAATAAAAGATGTTCATGAGTCCTTGATGGATGTTATGGATGGAGAAACTCATTCCGTTGTTCTGAGTATGCATGCAGCTCAATTCAGGTGGGGTTCCTAAGACTGCTGGGCACACTGTGGAGAGAAGAATATGGATGTATAGTATATGAAGGTGAAGGTCCTAGGTTGCCAAGTGCATTGATAAAAGAGAGATGTAAGTATAGTCCAAGGCAAGCGGAATTTCAGGTTGCTAAGCAACTCTCTATGCTTACTTGCCTCATATCAACACTCAGTACAGTAAATGTGGAGCGCACCGAAGTATGGGATGTTGGAGGGGACAGGATTCAGGTGCCTGGACTCAGTAGAGGGTTAGTTAGCTCTGACTCAGGGTCTGCTACAGTACACTGTATGACCTTTCTTTTAGCATTCCAAAGCTGTGGTTTGAGGCAGATAAAAGAGTGTAGGCATCTTGGTCAGGGGTATACCAGATGGCTGTTGGCCTTTTGCTTCTTATCATAGCTCTTGTCCTTAGCAAGATGAGTGGAATAAGGGATTTGAATGGTGCTCTGAAAAGCAGAGGACATTCTTCATGCAAAATCCAGTCTGAGTAAAGGTCTGAATGGAGTATGCATAGACAGATTCATGAGGAAATTTGGAGAATAGTGCCTAGGTGAGGCCATTCTGGGGCCACTGGGGCCACTGGGTGGGGGGTACTTGTTTTTCTGTCTCTATCTCTCTCTCTGTTTTTCTTCATGTGAGGTATATCTCTCTCTGGAAAGCCTTCTCTCTCTCTCTCTCTCTCTCTCTCTCTCTCTCTCTCTCTCTCTCTCCTCTCTGTGTACAGGTGTGTTATGGCACATATGTGGAGGTCAGAAGCCAACTTTGAGTGTATTAGTTATACTTTTTACCTTGTTTGATATCTAATCCTCTAGTTGTCCACTGTTGCATGCTCCAGACTAGCTAGGGATTCCCATGTCTGCACCTTCCTTTTCACTGTAGGTTAGCTGGGAAGACTACCACAGACACTGCCGTAGTTTTATCTGAGTTTTGAAGACTCACACTCATGTTCTCATGCTTGTTCAGCTAGCAGGTTGCCCACTGAGCTATCTCTCCAGCCTAAGAATCTCTATTTGTAGCATCCAAATCTCTAGACTGGTTGGAGTTTCGGAAGGCAACATCCTTAACCACCGTATGTTCACTCTTTTACTTGGATGCTTTTTTAAAAATTTATTTATTTATTTACTTCACAACCAAATCAACCCTTCCTCTCTTTCCAGTACCCCCCCATGCAGGTCCTTCCCCCAATCCCCTTAGAAGGGGAAATCCCTTCTGGTTGTTAACCCCACCCCTACATTTCATCCACTTACCCTCCTGCCGGACACCCTACACATGAAGCTGCTGCAGGACTAGGTACATCTCCCACTGAGGCGAAAAAAGGCTATGCATTTTTGGGACGCAGCATCCACAGGCAGGCAGGTAGGCAACAGGCTCAGGGAGAGTCCCTGCTCCAGTTGTTTGGGGGACCCACACGAGGATAAGCTTATCTTCTGCTTCATGTGTGCAGGGAACCTAGGTACTACCTGTGCTCGCTCTTTGGTTGGTAATTCAGTCTCTGGGAGCCCCCAAGGGTCCAGATTAATTTAGTCTGTTGATCTTCCTGTAGAGTCCCTGTCCCTTTGGCTCCCTCAGTCCTTCTCCCAACTCTTCTATAAGACTCCTCAAGCTCCATCTACTGTTTGGGTATGAGTCTCTGCATCTCTTTCCATTGGCTGCTGGAGGAGCCTCTCAGAGGACAGTTATGTTATGTTCTGCATATGTCAAGTATAACAGAGTATTATTAATAGTGTCAGGTATTAGTTCTTTCTCATGGGATGGGTTTCAATTTGGGGTAATCATGTAGTTGGCCAATCCCTCAGACTCTGCTTTATCTTTGTCCCTGCACATCTTGTAGGCAGGACATATTTTGGGTCAAAGGCTTTGTGGATGGGTTGCTGTTCTTGTCCTTCCACTGGGAGTCCTGCGTAGCTACAGGATGGACACTTCAGGATCCATACTCTACTACTTAGGAATCTTAGCTAGAGTCACCTTCTTAGACCCTCTGGGGTGTCTCCCCATTCCAGGTCTCTGGCACATCTTAGAGATTGCTCCCACCCTCAGCCAATTTACTTCTCTCTTCCCTGCTCTCCCTACATACGATCTCTCCTGCCCTGCTCCCCTCCCCATTCCTTCTTTCTCTCAGTTCCCTCTTTGTACTAACTTCCAATATCTATTTAGTTTCCTCTTCTGAGACAGATTCATCCATCTATATACTTCTATCCCAAACCATTCACAATCTTTCTGATATCTTCCTCAATTCCTTCAGAGACTTGAAGTTCTTGTCATAGTCATACATGCCTTTGGTTAGAGTTACACCAGTTATCGTAGACTGTTGTGAAGGGTACTGTTTTCTTAACTTCTTTCTCCGCATGTTTAGCACTTGTGTAAAGGAGGGCTACTGATTTCTTTGAGTTAATTTTGTATCCGGTCATTTGGCCATAGGAACTCTCTGGTAGAATTTTTGGGGTCACTTAAGTAGAGTATCACTGTAAATAGTGATACTTTGACTTCTTTCTTTCTAATTTGGATCCCTTTGATCTCCTTTAGTTGTCTTATTGCTCTAGCTAGAACTTCAAGTAATATATTGAAGAGATATAAAGAAAGTGAACAGCCTTGTCTTGTCCCTGATTTTAGTGGAAATGATTTAATTTGTTTGATGTTGGCTATTGAGGTTTGTTGTGTATTGTCTTTATTATATTGAGTTGTGCCTCATATCCCCGCTCTTTGGATTTTGTCAAATGTTTTTTCAGCATCTAGTGAGATTATCATGTTTTTTTCCTTTCGGTTTGTTTATATGGTGGATTGTGTGGATAGATTTCCATATACAGAATCACCCCTGCAACCCTGGATGAAGGCTACTTGATCATGATAGAAGATGTCTTTGATGTGTTCTTGGATTCAGTTTGTGAATATTTGCACATGAATGTTCATATGGGAAATTGGTCTGAAATTCTCTTTCTTCGTTAAGTCTTTGGGTGGTTTATGTGCCAGGTGACTGTTGTTTCATAGAATGAGTTTGAAATGTTCTTTCTGTTTCTATTTTGTGGAATAGTTTGAAAAGTATTGGCATTAGCTCTTCTTTCAAAGTCTGGTAGAAATCTGCACTAAAACCATCTGGCCCATTACTTTTTGTAGTTGGGAGACTTTTAATGATTTCCTTAGGAGGTGTAGGACTATTCAGATAGTTTATCTGATCTTGATTTAGTTTTGGTGATTGGTATCTGTAAAGAAAAACAATCCATTTCATTTATATTTTCAATTTTGTGGAGTACAGGCTTTTGAAGTAAGACCTAATGATTCTTTTAATTTCCTGAGTGTCTGTGGTTATGTCTCCCTTTTCATTTCTGATTTTGTTAATTTGGATATTGTCTCTCTGCCTTTTGGTTAGTTTGGGTAAGGGCTTTTCTATCATGTTGATTTTCTCAAAGAACCAGCTCTTGGCTTTGTTGATTTTTTTTTTATTGTGCTGCTTGTTTCTAATTAATTGATTTGAGTCCTGAGTTTGATTATTTCCTGCCTTCTGCTCCTCCTGGATGCTTGCTTCTTTTTTTCTAGATACTTTAGATGTACTTTTAATTAGTTAGTGTGAGAACTCCCCAACTTCTTTATCAGGGCATTTAGTGCAATGAACTTAGTACTGCTTTCATAGTGTCTCATACATTTAGATATGTTATACTCATATTTTGATTGAATTTTAGAAAGCCTTCAAATTCTTTATTTCTTTCTTGACCCATTAATCATTGACAAAAGGTTGTTCTGTTTCTATGAGTTTGTAGACTTTCTATTGTTTCTGTTGTGGTTGAAGTCCAGCTGTGGTTAATAATAAGATGTATGTGAGTATATCAATCTTCTTGTATCCATTGGGGTTTGCTTTATGATCAACTATATGGTCAGTTTTGGAAAAGATTCTGTGAAGTGTTGAGGAGAAAGTATATTCTTTTGTATTTGGGCAAGATGTTCTACAGATATATGTTGGGTCCATTTGAATCATAGCCTCTTTTAGTTTCTTTATTTCTCTGTTTAGTTCCTGTACATTGATGAGAGTGGGATGTTGAGGTCTCCCACTATAAATTTGTGTGATTTGATAAGCTTTAGTAATGTTTCTTTTATGAATGTGGGTACCCTTGCATTTGGGGCATAGATGTTCAGAATTAGGATGTCATCTTCATAGATTTTTCCTTTGATGAGTAGGAAGTGTCCTTCCTTGTCTCTTTTGATTATTTTTGGTTGAAAGTCTATTTTATTAGACTGAGAATGGCTACTCCAGCTTGTTTCTCAGGTCAAGCTGCTTGTAAAAACTTTTTTTCTAGCCCTTTACACTGAGATAATGACTATCTTTGTCACTGAAATATGTTCCTTCTGTATGGCAGAATGCGAGACTCTGTTTACCCATCCATTTTGTTAGTCTGTGTCTTTTTACTGGGGAATTGAGACCATTGATGTTCAAAGAAATTCATGACCAATGATTGTTACTTCTGTTACTTTGATGCTGTTTATGGTTAACACACACTCTCTCTCTCTCTCTCTCTCTCTCTCTCTCTCTCTCTCTCTCTGTGTGTGTGTGTGTGTGTGTGTGTGTGTGTGTGTGTGTGTGTGTGCTTGTTCATTCATGTACATGCATGTTTCTCTTCTATTGGTTTTAACGATGTGAAGTTATTTATTTCATGTGTTTCCTTGAGTGCAGTTAGCCTCATTCAGTTGGCGTTTTCCTTCTAATATCCCATGTAGAGCTTGGTTAGTGGAGAGGTATTTTTTTAATTTGGTTTTGTCATGGAATATCTTTGTTTCTCCCTCTATGGTGATTTAAAGTTTTGTTGATATAGTAGTCTGGGCTGACATTTGAGACTCTTAGGTTCTGTAAGACCTCTGCCCAGGCTCTTCTAGCTTTTAGAGTCTCAGAAGGGAAGTCAGGAGTAATTCTGATATGTCTGCCTTTTTATGTTACTTGGTCTTTTTCCCTTGTTGCTTTTAATTTTTTCTTTGTTTTGTATATTTAGTTTTTGATTATTATGTAATAGGAAGATTTTTCTTCTGGTCAAATCTATTTGTTGTTTAGCAAGAAGCTTCTTGTACCTTTATAGGCAACTCTTTCTTTAGGGAAATTTTCTTCTATTATTTTGTCAAAAATGTTTTCTGGACCTTTGAGTTGGGAATTTTATTCTCCTCCTCTTTCTTCTTCCTTCCTTCCTTCCTTCTTCCTTCCTTCCTTCCTTCCTTCCTTCCTTCCCTTCTTTTTCTCTGTCTCCTCCTTCTTCATCTCCTTCTTCCTCCTCCTTCTTCTATTTTTATTATTTTTAGGTTTGGTTTTTTTTCACAGTGCTTAAAATTTCCTGGACGTTTTGTGTCATGGATATTTTAGAATTTTAATTTTCTTTCACTGATATATTGATTTCTTCTATTGTATCTTCCAAACCTGAAATTTTTTCTTCCATCTTCTGTATTTTCTTGGTGGTGCTTATGTTAGTCCTTTCTCTTTTCATCTACAGGAATGTCTCAGTTTGTATTTTCTTCATGGCTTCAATTTCTCCTTTCAGGTCTTGAACAGTTTAATTCATATCCTTCACTTGTTTGAATGTATTTTCCTGTATTTCCTTCACTGATTTGTTTATGCCCCCTTTAAAGGCTTTGATCGTGTTTATAAGATTGGATTTAGATCTTCTTCTTGTGCTTCAGTTTCATTAGGATATCCATCATCAGTTGTAGCCGGATAGCTGGGCTCTGGTGGTGCCACATTGCACTGAATCTTGTTGATTATATTTTTATTCTGTCTTTTAGGCATCTGGTTTTCTATAGTGTTGGCTGGGTGATTCTGATGGCAGCAGGACTTTTCAGGGTGGTGTTAGGGAGCCATGGGTCAGACACTAGAAGTCAGGGTATCTTATGTTGGTTGTGCCTAAATAGTCCTCTACTCTGAAGATTGCATCATGGGTGTACCTTGTTCTGCAGGCTGTCCCCCAGTGAAACCCAGCTGGGTTGGCAGGCAGATCCTTCTAGGATGGGTGGTCATGGAGGATTGTTTAGTTTTGGGGGCCCCCAAAGGTTTTAACAGACAGGAAAGACATTTTTGGGGTCCTGCAAGTCTCCTCTGAACCAAGGAGGAAGACCAGATCTATTTACTTACATTAAAAACTCAAAATATTGCCATAGTAATTATTAATACATAACAGAGCATGGTAATTATCTAATAGACCAATCAAAAAATCTGCATCATATGAATGGTTTACAACTTAGTAATTAAACAGTGTCCAACAGTTGTTTGAAGACACTATTTGCAGTTCATTTTTTAAAAGAGATTTGCTCACCAAAATAGAGGTGCAGACATGTGTAAGCAGACAGAACTTGCTTAATGAAGTTAGTCTGTGCTCATATGCTGGAGGGCTGTTGTGCAAATGTGATTCTTCACTTGTCACTCAGTTATGGGTATGAACAAGATCTTCTTCTCTATTCAAAGTCCCAACTGAATGGAATATTGCCAAGGGTGACATTGATGTAATAGCAACAACCTACCCAGCTGGTTCATTTGATTGAAGCTACACTCAGGTAAAGGGGAGGCTCTGTTGTCATCTGTGCTGACACATAGCTACAAGTGGTCCATATAAGCCATGCTTTGCCTTTTCAAGATGCAAAGGGATATTGTAGAGGGAACTATTCTCACTATAGGGATAGACACAAGAGCATAAATGAATTAGAGAAATACAAATCTATATTTAGAGAGAGTCCCAAGATCAATGTTATTGAAGGAGATAGAAACACAGACCATATACCAGACCACAAAAGAAAGGTGAGCCAGGCATTCTGGGACCAAGTTAAGGAACTAAGACCTGACTGAATAGCCATCCATAATTGAATAGGAAATTTAGAATGTCTTATTGTACCTGTTGATGAATTTCCGTTTCAATTATTCTTTGAAACACTACCTGGCATTTAAACATACCAACTACCATGCACATCAGAGAGCTTTGCATTGTCTAATGTGAATACTTGTCAGTATTGATGTGGTTTAGGTGTGTATGTACGCTTGAGAAATAGGATTTGGATGCAGTCCCCGAAAGTTTGGCTGCATTCTGTAAGCAAAGGCATTGACCTAGAGCGTATACTTCCTAGGCATTTTCCCCAACCATCTATATTGCATTGATTTTTGAACAAGACATTAAACCAATCTTTGTCATCTGTATCTCTTTTAAGGTACCTTTCTCAGTTCTTTTCATAACCAGTCCTTTTAACATATAAGGAGATGTGCAGACCAAGGATACGGATAACATTGTTCTGTCGAGGAGGCAGAGCCTTCCCAGGTCATGCCCTAGAGCTAGTATGTTAGACTTACCCATGTCCTCTCAGATCGTCATCACTCCTGAACTAGAAGTACAGGTAGTGGGAGGAGAAGTAAGCCATGCAGTCTGCTCTGTCATAACCCCACAGCATCTACCACAATGACACTTTTTCCTTCTGGGTCTCTGTATTTGTTTGGAAACTCAGTGACTCTCAGTGGGTTATGATCAAGACTCCCACAATCCCTTTGCTTCTAGGCTTCTGTCACACTTCCCTCTGTGCTATACCTACCAGCTCGGCTAAAACAATGGCTTCTTATCTCCTAAAGATCAAAGCCACACCAATTAGCTTGTTGATCTGCAAGTGTTCTTTGCTGATCTCTCCAACCATATATGTGGCCTGTTCTTGTTTCCTTCATGTGCTACATTACTAAATGATTAATGAGGATCACACCATATACCCCATCCTCTCTCTTCCTCTTCCTCCTTTTTCTTCCATAAATCTTATCTTGAGGTCACTTTCCAGAAAGAACCATGCTCTTCTGGAGCATAAGAAGAGGTCAGTATTCCTCCCTGGGGCCTAGAATTCTCTATAATATCCTGTGTTTATCACCATGACATTTGATTCCCAGCACTGCATACAACAATGGATAGTGGTTATGCCAGTAATCCCAACACTTGTGGTAGGTACAGCAGAGAGGGCAGTGTGACAGGAGCCTAGAAGCAAAGGGATTGTGGGAGTCTCAATCATAACCCATTGACAGGAGGGTCAGAAGTTCAAGGTTATTTTTTTGTTACATAGCAAGTCGAAAGCTAGCCTGGGCTGATGTGAGATCCATGTTCAGTGTGTATTCATCTAGGCTACATGGAATAATTGTTCTAACACACACACACACACACACACACACACACACACGCACACACACACGCACACACACAGAGAAGGAAACAGATGGACATAGTGATTCAGGTCCATAATCTTAGAAACTGGAAAGAGAGGTAGGATGATCAATAGTTCAAGACCATCCTCAGCTATACTACAAGTTCGAGGCCCACTTGATGTACACAAGGCCTTGTTGAAGAGGGAGGAGAGGAAGATGGAAAAGCACTTTTAAAATGATTGCTCTTGATCTATTTCATTTTGTTTTGTTTTTAAGGTTATGGCTTGAAAAATTCTAAGTCTCTAACATCTGATGTTATACCAAGTACACGGAGTATTAAAGAAACACTTGCTGACTATACAACTATCAAAATGCATGATGGTATTTCTCTGAGGTTGGCTACTCACAGCCTTCACCCAGTCAGGGGTTATGGAGATTTAAATTCCCTTCCACAGAGAGCTCCACTCCATCATGTAGCCAGAACTGCAATGAATGCCTTGTGCTAGAACCCACAGAAACAAGGAACTGGGCCATAGCCACAGCGGCTAGTCCTGCTAACCCTGGTGGACAGCTCTGCCTGCAGTGACAATGAGGCCACCCAGGCTACCGATTGATGTGGCCTGAACAGACCCAAGCATGGGTGGCCAGTCTCTCTGGCTGGTTGAGGTGTGGGTGTGTGAAATTCCGCTCTGCACTCACACAGCCCAAGATGCCCAGTTTTACTCTGGGCATTTTAAAGAGACAGCAGCCTATTCCTTTTGGAAAATAAAGTGTGGTCTGGGCTTCCTGGGCTTCTGGGATCTCAGAGGCATAGCTAGAAGTTAACTGCAGAACTGCAGTGAATAGGAAGGAAACAGTCCTGGATCTCAGACTGTAGCACAAGAAATGTCATTTCCCCACAGCTGCATCCACTTGTGAAGATGTTTATCTTACAATGTAGAGACCCTCCATGACTGAACTCTCGGTTTTAGCATGGTTTCCTGTACTCAGCAGTGAGAAGAGATGATGGTCTAGGATGTGAATTGAGAACCAGACTCTTCCATACTCTGATCTCGAGGATGTCACTGTCACATGTCCACAGATCTCTTACTGTCACATACTCTTAAAAGTTACTGCCTATCACATCTGACCTCTCAGTCCCATGAGGATACGTAGAAAAAACATTGGCTGAACATCTGTCTATCTTGATTAAAGATGAACTCACACTACATAACTCATATTCAACAAGACACAAGAGAATGCAGAAGGTCAGGGAAGCTAGTCTTCCTGCATGGTTCATACCACCCTACCACTGACTTTGGGCTCAGGCAAACTGTCTTAACCTATGTACTGGGCCTCAGTTGCTGAGTCCATTTAACTGGTCACTAGTGATATGATTTTTTAGAGTTTGGTCTGTTAGCTGTGGAGAGCTCCCTCTTGTTCTCTTAGCAGGTTCAAGGGCCTCTATATACCCACTTAACATTAAAAAGTTCCTTGAAAAGCACACAGTCTGCTTACCATTTATTTGTATCAATTTTTAAAACTGCATGTTATTACTTTTAAACCTCATATTACTTCAGATCAGCTGAGTCCATTTCAAATGATTTTTTCTGCATATTTCTAGCATACTTTATGTCCTAACAAGGGTATTTTCTTCCTATAAGCAGTTATCCTAAGCTCCAGAGCTATGGTAACAGAAACGAGTTATTTACCTTAAAAACAAAGTCACAGCAGCTTAGAGTCAATTCAGTTAGATATGACTCAATCCCAGACTGTCTGTGCTCAGCTATCTGGGAGGGAGTCAGGCCTTTCTTGGCCAACTTGTAAATTTGTTCCTTCACATCTTCAGAGGTCAACTTCAGCCATGTGGACATGCTATGGTGGTAGGGCAGCGCTGACTGGGACAAGCCCTTCCAGGGACCATGCATGTGATCCATGATGGCAGAGGTCTGGTAGCAAAGAGAGAACCGAAAAGCACACAGTCTGACAGGGAGCTTCAAATTCAGGCACACAGCAGCTCAGGTTTTTGATGATAGAGTACAGCGTTCACGTTACATCTGGATGCCTTCCAGTCAAAAGCTCTTCCCTGATTCCTTGTGTGACATCACACTTCGGTTTATGTGGAAAGCTTTGATTTACATGCATTGTCTAGAAGTGATTATTACCAGTGCCCTTTCCTTTCCCCCAAATTCCTAGATTTCACTTTGGATAGTAAGTTTAACCTGCCCTAGACCGATGAGTCATGGTGGCCTATCAAGCTATTCTCTCCTGGTGTAGAGACTTGACATTCAAAACACATGGATATGCATCTGACAGAATTTCCAAACAGCCGTGAAGAAAGTTGATGGGATTTTATTGCTCTCTCTTTTTTTATTATATTGACAATCTTTACCAAATCACATCTGTAAGGATCAGCATTTTTCTCATATTCCCTTGGAACAGAGAGACATGGTATGAAGCAGTCTTGTCATACACGCCCTTGGCTTTGATCTCTCTCTGCAATAGTTCATATGCCAGGCTCTGTAGACATGGTGGCCAGTAAAAGGAGAATCTTTATTGTTAATTTCAGGTTCAGAGTTTCAGGCTTTTATTCATTTCTTTAGAAAATCTTGCTATTAAGTAAAGAAACAAACAAAAACAGACAAAACAGAGATAATACCAATGAAACAGCCACAAAAAATGTTGAATCAGAGTCTGTCAGATTTCGAACTAATAGTGAAATAATTTCCTAGGATGATAACTATGGATTGCTGTCAATACACAGGTAAGGGCAGGTGAAATATAAGACTAGACTTCTGTGATTGGATAATGAAAAAGGTAGGCGGGGCTAAGGTTTTCAGAGACAAGAGAGGGGACAGAGAGGACAGGAGGACAGAGAGGATGAAGGAAGAAGACGAACCAGATCTACTTGACTTGAAATAGCCACAGGTATCTATGAATATTATAAAAGGAATAGAATAAAAGAGGACAATTTGTCCAATCTAGATGAGCAGCTTGTATCAATATTAATTGGCTATGAGTTCATTGTGCGGGTGTTTTGTGAGGTGAGAATTTATTGTTATAAATCTGACTGATAAATTAGAAGCCTCTAGAGTTTTGATTTTACCGAGTTATGGGGATTTGTGATGGCTAGCCGTAGGGGGTGAATGTGAGCAGGTTCAGCAGCAAGCGAACCTTGAGGTGTTTGGCAGACTACTGCATGAGGTTAGCCATGGGGGCGGGGAGACCGCCGGGGCAGAAGAGTAGTCAGTGATAGCGTGATTTGGGTTGCTTTATAGTTATTACATGCAACAGAGAACAAATGTTTATTTAGAAGTAAACTGAATGCAGGACATAACAACCTACACATGGATATTTATAGCAAACTTACTCATAGTTACTAACATTTAAAAATAATGATATGTCTTACTGAGTGAATGGAGAGGCAAACTGTGGTACATCCAGAAAATAGAATATTATTTGGCACTAAAGAAAAAGAGCTATCAAGACCCCCAAAAAGCATGTATGAAGTTTAAATGCATCTTTCTCTGTAAAAGATGTTTATATATGAAAAGCTAGTTATATAATACCAGACATGATAATGTAGAAAAGACGAAACTATGGAGAGGTTTAATAAATAAATGGTTGCCAGGTGTTGAGTGAGAATCAGGCAAATCACGAAGGAGTTTTTAGGGTAGTGAAAACAATCTTCATGATATGCAATGATGGATGGACGCATGCTGTTTTACATTTGTTGAAATTTATAGATCATATGCTGCTCAGTATGAATTCTATGCTATAACATAGGCTTTGGAAAGTTGTAATGTACTTGGCAACACAGGGCGCATTGATTATAAGGAATGAACCACTGTAGTGGTGTGTGCTAATTAGCAAGGCTGTGTTTAGGGGTGGGAATAAGTGGGAGCTCTCAATGTCTTCCTTTTCTTTTTACTACGAAGCAAAGGCTACTGCAAAATTGAGTCTTTCATAATAAAAGTTGTGAGTTTGAGAGTTTAACATTCAGTTATTAATCAGGGTCAGCTCTAATTATAAACTAGCAAGACATTCGCAAAGACTGCTGGTAACACCTGAATTAAGTAGCTCACTTCCTTCTCCATTTACTCCCTACTTCTCCTGATGACCCCCAACACTGTCAGGGGGCTAAGTAAAATACCCCAGTCCTGAGGGCTGAATCAGAGGTATTGTCAGTTCCAATCAAAGATGTAGGCCTGCGGTGTTTGTAGTATGCAAGCCGAGATCCACTGATAACTTACCTGGGAAAAACAAAAGAAAGAAAGGTCCAAATGGGTCATCAAAACAAGAAAGGCCTGTGGCTCATGTGCGCAATAACAGGGTCAAGGTGTGAGAGAGGCACTGAGACTGAGAAAAAGAAATCCCAGGAAGAAAGATATGTGGGAGTCTCTGAAAGAGTGTCGGAGACAGACTGTATGGTTGAGCTTTCTTATATTCCAGATTAGGTACTTGGGGATAGGAGTCACTTCAAACCTGACCTGTCTTTATTTCTTGGCCTTTGTTCCTTCTGAACCTTCCATCCTCATGCTGCATCCCCCTCAGGCTACATGCCCCCTGTCCTGACTCAGGTGTCCTTGCATAGTATGTCTGCTGGTATCCCTGTGCTGTGTTCCTGAGCTTTGTGTGTCATCTGCAGTAGGCCTGTGGGTGGGTTTAGGGGACAGGGCAGCGACCAGTGGGAAAACATATGAGGTTCTGGCTTGTTTTGAAAGAGCTCTTCTTTCATGTTTGCCATAGATAGTCTTTGAGCTTCTTAAAGGCTCCTCCTTGAGATGTTCTTCTGGAGAGAGTTCAGTAGGAGATAAAGAGCCCTGGACTCCTAGCCCAGGTCTGCCAGCTTCAGGAACAATAGTCTCTGCATGCAGCACTGTCATCAAAGCTTAGGCAGGGCACATGTGAAGACACACTCCTTCTTCGGTAGGGCAGAGGCAGAGTCCCTTCTCTCAAGTCTACAGACAGCACTAAGGGCCAACGTAGAGGGACTACAGCACTCAGGAGGATAGAAAATGCAAGTTCGGCTGCTCTGGGTTTTGGGGTCAACCAGAGCATACAAAGAGGAACCAGAGGAGATCATCTTTGAGCCAGGCCCACAGCACAAGGATGTGGGCAATGATGACAAAGATTAAGTAGTAATTGTAATGACATAATCAACATTACAAATGCCTAAACTATGCGGGCATTTTGTCTAAGATGCTTTACATCCTATTATTTTCTGTTTATACACAATACATTTCTATGAGATAAAAGTCTTTAGCTAAGATTAAGAGAACATTGCAGCTATTGTACCTTATCCAGGATAAGTCTGTGAGAGCTATCTTTGGAGGAGATTAGCCGATCAATAGACTAAGGAAATGACCTTCACCATGAGATAGGCATCCAAGGAAATGACCCTCACCATGAGATAGGCATACAAGGAAAGGGCTCGTACCAGTGTGGATAGGCATCTTTCAATGTACCAAGAGCCTGACAAGAATGAAAGAGAAGAGGAGGTTCATTCTCTGCTTAAACTGACAACTTCATGTTCTCCTGGCCTCAGGGTCTTGGGTTAATGGACTCAGATTGGGTCACATAGCAGTAACTTCTTCCTAGTCTGTCATACTCAGAGTGAATTATGACTAGGGCCTTCCTGACTCTCAAGGAGATTACAGATTACAGGACTTTTTAGCCTTCATCCTCATGAAAGCCAATTACATAATAAATCCTCTCTCTCTCTCTCTGTGTCTCTGTGTGTGTGTGTGTGTGTGTGTGTGTGTGTGTGTGTGTGTGTGTGTGCAAACCATTCTCAGTTGATTCAGAAAATTTTGAATCTTCAGAACCTTTTATAAGATCTTCATCCAAACTCCTAAATTGACTGAAGTGAACTCAAGTCAGTCCTTTAGTAGGACTAGTGTTCCTACTTTCAAGTTATGCAATCAGCCCTTCCTTATTCATTTATAAAAAGACATAGCCACAAAGTATCCCACAAGTGTGTTTCTTAACCAGAAAATAAACTAAAGACAGAAGACCCTGAAATTTCTTTGGGTATCATATTTCCAACTAGTTTACTGGGCTCAAAATAAGCTCTTAAGTCATGTGGTCAAATAAAGTAGACAGAAATAGTTATTAGTCTAGTGTCCCTTCAAAACCTTTCACTATTGTTATTGACATGTTTATTTTAGAATCTTGGTTTAATTACAGAGGGACATATTCATTAATTCCATTTGTTTTCATAAAAGAAAGCATGTCTCTTATTAGAAAATAAATTTCATATGCTCAGAGGTTGGCTGGCTTCATTTTTAACTGTGTAAGACTGGTCTGGTCCAGAGAGAGAAACTTTCCATGGCATCAGGGACATCATTGGCTAAGGCAGCCTGGGGGACCCCATCTGACCTCTTACAGCTTTCCATGGCAAGTGAAGGCCAGGTTTTATAGTACTATGTTTGAAGACCTCATCAAAGTACCAGCTCTATGATACCACAGTTAAAGAAAATATTATCAAAGTATGAACACCATGGGAATAGCATATGTGCCCAGTAGGATAATAATAAGGGATATGTGTGGGAGAGGGCACAGAAGAAGAAGGAGGTAGGAGAGTGAAAATCACCTCTTCTAAATGTGGAGCAAGGCTTCTTGTCCCTAAATCAGAAGCCAACCTCACAGTGCCCATAAGCATGTGATGGTGTTGCCGTAGGATGAAGGGAAAAGAGAAATTTGAGACCAAACCAAGGCCAGAATTCAAGGGATTCACAGGTCACCCCCATTACTTTTGAGAGCCTATCAAACTTTTAACATTATGACATGGTGTTGTCATGTACAAAGTTCATGCTTTGAGAACTGCACAATTTAGGTTTTTTTTAAATCACAAATAAAATAAAATAAAAATTTCATGTTTTAAATAATTTTACAATTTTATGTTGGGCCACATTCATATCTCTCCTGGGGTGCAAGTGATGCCTAGTGGTTGGATACTCCTGGTAGAGCCTTCTGAGACATTTATTGAAAGTCTAACTCTATGGAGTGGTCCAAAGATGATCAGTCTGGGAAGTGGGAAGATGAGAGATCGGCAGCTCTCTTATGGTGACAGAACTTGTGTGCTGAGGAAAGTGGCCCAAATACTCTGTTCACCTGCTGAGGACATAAGCCAATGACTGAACTCATCACTTCTGCTGCCAGAACATGTCCTTTGTCATCCAAAGAGCTAGAATGAAAGTGTATAGAAAATGAGGGTGACAGGGGTGATGGCCTTCATAGTTTGTATTGTGCATACAGTCTCAAGAGATACAACTATTTAGACATATATCTTACCACAAGAGCAAGTAGGGATGACAGCATTCCTACTGGAGATGAGATGGACTAAGTCTGAAAGCAAAAGCCAGAAGAGTGTCTAAGGTATGTATGGGTTGGAGCATCCTAATTTATGTTGGCATGGTAAACACTAAGCACGATGACTAGCTTAGGCCAAGTCACAACTCTGTAAGAAGATAAGAAATACCATGTTCTTCTCTGACAGAAGTCATTAATAACCAGACAACAAATATGTTCAGAGATAGTAACAGATGTGAAATTAATATACCTGGCATTCTAAGCTTTGGGCAAGAGGTGGCAGGTTGTAGAGTAAACACAGCCACACCCTTAAATTCAAAGGAAATAGTTGGCACATGGCCCTTTCAATTGTGGCCATAATTCATGAACTCTATCTATAGGTTCATGGTTTCTTTCTCCATAAGATGTGGGTGGGGAACATTCCAGCCCTTTTCTACAAAGACATTAACAAGGTTCAAATGATATGGGATAACAATACATCTTATAAATTCTAAGAATAATGATCCTAATCATCATCAGGACGATATTCATTCCTGTCAATGCAGGGTATCCCTAGAATAGCTGGGGTGAGACTGCTACCCCCATTATTGATTCTTCCAAGAGTCTTCTTCATCTTAAGCCAAGAGGAAAACAAGCCTCCTGGTTTATATGGCCCAATATGCATACACTTGCATTTCCTAAATGTATATAAAAGTTATACTGACAGATTTATATGTCTTTAAAGATCATAGCATAAAATAGGTATTCCACCAGAGATATGGATCCTTTAATATGGCTCCTGAGTGAAGACTACAATCTGACTAGTGATCTATTGTAGCCATGTGGAGCACCACTTCCCTCTAAGTTTTCCAGGAGGTAGACATTATGAAGACCCCAAACTGAGCCCAGTGAGAGACTATAGAGGTGAAACATCTACTTCTTTCCAATTAGCTTTGGACTCCTCGTGGTTCATGTCCAGGGATGACTTTAGACAATAGCTTCAAATCTTTGATGAGAGGCTCTGATACAGGTTCATTTTTCAAAGCTTCCCTTTTCAAAGTATGCTCATATTCTCTGTGGGACAGCATGTGCACAACAGGGGTGCGTCAGGGGGAACTGTAGAGATCAAGTGTGTCTTCGATGTCCATTTTCTCAGGGTAAGACACTCATTTGTCACCTCTCTGCCACCTCCCCTCACCCCCATTAATTTTCATAGTTTCTCCAAACTTCTCTAACTGCTCACTACCATATCTAACAGATTCACTACCATAGCAGAGGCAGCCTCTCTTGACAAAACTCTGTTTCCATCACTTTCAGATTAAATAGCTAAAGACTTCTTGGCTAAGGCAACATTCCTCTGGAGTTTATGTCACCCCTTTTCAACCACAGTTTGAGGGGCATGGTTGTTTTTCCAAAGTAAACAGAAGGTGGTTTTACTGAAAAGTTGTCAAAAATAAAACCAGGATAAAAAACATAAAACTTTTTAACCTTACTATTATTTTTGACTCGCCCTACAAATTGAGCCAAAGTTCCCTTTAAAGATATATATTTTTAAAATTCCCATGTTTTGATGCCAAATTCTCTATTGGAATGATGCCTTTTCCCATTGTTCATGAGAGAACACAACACTGTTTCTTTTCTTTTTGTGTCCCTTTTCATCTTACTTTGCAGTATCCCCTTTATTGTTCTGACTGCATTTGTAGATAATTCATCCCACTACTCCCATAATTATAAAGATACATCATGATCAAGAATAGTATAGTGGGAAAGTGAAAGTCAGGACATTTATAGTAGAAAGCTATGTACATATTAATATGTAAATATAGCCTCACAATTGCACGAGTGCACACAATAAAGCCATCTCAGTCTGAGCTCAAGACACAATCACCATGTGACAAGTATAAACGCAGACTAATAAAACTCTGTTTTGCTGGCAGCCCGAGCCCCATTAGTGGGATTAGCACTGGTGATGTGATTATCTGAAGAGGTGAGCAGATCTTGGAAGAATTTCAAAGACAAAGACACTCCTACTTTTATTTAAACACAGGACAATTCCCTACATATTAAAACCATAAACAAAGTGAATAAATATATACATAAACTACAGTTGGGCTGAAGACTCAGATAATAAACAGATTTGTTCCTTCCCTAAATGGCCAGGGGGTTGTTAAAAATGGGTAATTCTTTGTTGTGAAAGTCATCCCATGAATTTCCTATCACTTTCTTGATCTCTATACATTAAATGATAGTAATACTCCTCTAATCCAATTATTTTGACAATGAAAATATCCCTTCAAATTTCCCAACTGCCAACCACTGGGGAATAGCTTCAGGCCATCCCAGACAGACATAAATTGTGAAAGGGCTTTCTTTACATCTTTCTCCATTCCTCTGGCAACGGCAGCATCAACTCTAAGCAAGATGTCTATAATGGATGAAGTGTACCATCTCACCTATGGTCTTTCGTGAAACATTTGGTTAGGAATGAGGAACCCACCCTTATGGTCTCATATGGTCAAGCTGTAGCCTCAAGACACTTGAACTGTTTGCAGAATTTTAAGCAATCAGTCCCAGTCCTGAAATTGATACTTCCATTTGGCTTTCTTTAAAGCATGACATCAGTGGGGTAGCTGCAAATTTTAGAATAAATGGCAAAGGGGGTGAAACATGGAATACAGATACAAATATCGTCTATACATTGACAGAGATGATTTTGTTTAGTGCGATGTCAAGTTTGCTTGTGCCTTAAAAGACCTCCTGGGTCAGGAGTCGTATACAGGTGGCATGGGATGGGTTCCCAAGGAGAAGGCAGAGTAACTGGAACACGAAGTAGGAGCTCGGGAAAGGAGGAGGCGGCTGCCACAAGTCCAGACGCACCACCTCGTAAAAAGATAAAAGCTGTATGAAATCCCTTTGCCAAAGCTCTTACAGCGTGTGACAGGAACTCAGGTGAAAGACGGGTGGGAGTGGAAATTGAAAGAGACCCCTTGATGATTTCCTGAGGAAACTCACCTGTTTGGCAATGACTTTGCCCTGCAAGTTTTCCTCTTGCATCCACATGTCCTCACTGACTCCAGACACGGCAGAATGTGAGTCTTGTGAAACTGGAAAGCAATACGTTTTATACACAATAGCTCAGATTCAAAAGGTTAGGCGGTTCTGCTTGGTACTGGTGCCCACCCTCCCCCACTTCTGCCCAGCTATCAGACCATCACTTTTTCCATCCATTCTAGCCATATAGCGCCTCACAACTCATTTCATATTTATTTCTGCTGAGGCCTTAGCATCTCTCCCATGCCTCAACTCCACCTTCCATCCTCCAATTCTGCCTGTCATTATAACCAGTTTCTCTTAAAATAAAACTCAGTAAAGTGCTTGTTATTCAAATTTGAAGACCTGAGTTCATTTCCAAGAACCCACTGACTTTGAGTGGCTTGGGCTTGAAATCTTAATTCTGAAGAAGTAGAAATAGGTGGCTACCTGAGGGTCGCTAGCCTTCAAGCCTGGCCTGCTCAGTGATCTCCAGGCCAGTGAGAGACCCTGACTCAAAAGGCAAGGTGCATCATTCCTGAGGGATGACTTCAAGATCATCCTCTGGCCTCCACATGTACATACACACACAAACACACACACACACATACACACACACACACACACACACACACACACAGAGTAATGTCCACAGAGTTCAGCATTAAGTCTCATGATGTGTGCCTACAGTGCAGGCAGGCCCGGAAAACCTCAATATGCAATTCAGCAAGTAGACAGATGTGCTCTCTTCTGCACTAGGTTGGGCACTGACAGGGAAAACTGGGCATGCTTTTCCCACTCTAATTACAGTTTGTAGTTTAACCAGACCTCTTCATTCCTTTATAGCACATGCAGTGGAAAGCTTGGCTGCATGGATCTCATGACTCTTGCATTGTGTTCCCGATAAGTGTTGTCGCTGCTAAGAACTAGAGTGGTAGCACCTTCCTCTGATGACTGGGCTCTGTCTGTGATAACAAGCAGAGACTCATAAGACTCCTGTACGGTGCTGGAACAATCACAAAGTCGTCCACCTCACTGAGATCAAGGGAAACTGATTGTCCTTACAACACAATTATATGCATATGTATTTTATTTTTAGTAATTCAGTTGTAAACCAAATTTTCCTAATAATTGAAGTTCTGTGGCGTATGAATCTTTTTTCATAGTCCTTTTTTTTTTTTTGGTGTTGTTGTTGTTGTAGACTCGGAGGTCGTCATGCTATCAACCCCAGACATCAGCTGTTAATATTTTACTGAGTGTCCTTCAAGTCTTTTATCTCGAACAGTAAGTAGTTCAGAAATTTCATAGAGAATGCAGTTTTAATCTCTTGGTTATTTGACACGGGGACTTGTACATTTTAGGCAAGGGTTCCACCATCACTTTCCATACCTGCATTCATTTTGCTTTCTTTACTTGAAAACATTCCAGCATTTTCTTCCCCACAATGTTTCTCATTTCCCTTCTTGGGTCCATAATTAACATCATGATGGAACAGCTTTGAGTACAAAGCCTGTCTCGTGTATAGGTTCTCCCTGACTTTCCTCTTGCATACAGGTCTAAAGGGAGGATTGTGAATAAATGTGTCTGTCTAGCCAGATCTAGGGGGAGCCCTCAAATTTCCACCTCTCAGCCTAATTTATTTCATGACTTAATGTTAAAGTTTGCCCTTTTCTTCTTCTTAGTTTCACAAGAAGAAACACGAAACACTGAAACTGGACTCAGAGCTCGCTCCTACCCCCACTTTCACTCCCATTTACAAAGTGTGCTTTCTTGATGTGAGAGGGTGAGAACGTTAAATCTTTCTTAGGAAAAACACACAATGAAATTGGAGATGGTGGGACCCCAGACCCAGAGTCATCTTTGAATGGATGTGTTTTTCCAGTGCTTTCGGGAGGATGGAAAGAAAATCCTAATAAAATAAAAACCAAGACCAACCTCATGTAATTCCTGCTTTGAGGCAAATGGGGTTTCCTTTTAGGTTACAGGGGTGAATGTATAGAGATACAGAGCACAGTGGTCTCAGTGTAAACCCTAAAACAATGATGTCTGTTGAAGGTCACTTTGCTCAAATATTCAAAAAGACTGGTACTTGGTGAGGAAGCAGTTGAGACTGAGGTGTCAACCAAGGGTATTCACTATGGGTGTCCTGGGAGACTTCTCATGTGGTCCCAATGCAAGTCAGGCTCTAGATACTGAGGAAGGGATGATGAAGAGGAATATAGTTGGAGTAGTCCACCAGACAGTGGTATTTCTCTGAGCCCTATAAATTCTAAGCTTAGAGCCCCCCATGATAAAAAACTATAGAAAGCTAACTAGATCCTTGAGATGGTCCATTTTGTTCTGTCTACACAATCCTTGTGACAAGGGTGTGTCTATTCTAGGATGATTCTCTTTGGCTAGTTCTTGGATTTTTGCTGGTGGCGTTGCTGGGAACAAACCCAGAGCCTTGTGCACACAGGACAAACATTCTACCACTGAGATTCATTTTTAACACCAAGAATTCCTTTATTCTCAGAGTGGAAGCGGAGCGAGGAAGGAGAAATCAGCAGCTCCATCCAGATTGGTGGGAGTAGCTGAGCTAGCAGTTACCATGTGTAAGTATGTGTCTACAATCTAAGCAGCTCAGAGTCAGTGTAGGAATGAACCCTCTTCTCTATTCAGTCCTTGCCAAGCACAGGGTTGACACAGGAAGTGAGAACCTGGGAGCAGGGATGGTACTTCAAATCATTCTGAGGGCTACAGGAAAGCCAAATCTGGGTCCTATCTGGTAAAATCTCAAGACCCCAATGCATCCTTTTCTCCTCTTTGTTTCCTGTGGACATTGCTGTGGTTACACACATGTGACCTGTTCCAGGCTGAACCCTCCTTCTAGGCTGACTTTTCTCTTTTAGTCTTTAATCATATTTGATGGCTTTACGACATCAGCAGCTCTTGACTGAACCTAAAAGCAAACATAGTACCACCCATCCCGATCAGCCACGCTGGTCTCAGTTTGATGCCTACCTTTGTATCTTCTATCCCACTTCCAGCCACTCTGTTCAGTGCTGCTACATTTATGTTCTTGGTGTCCTTGAAGTCTCTTCTCACATCCCCTCAATGTTTTCTGCCTCTCCCTCATCACTCCCACTGCAGTTCCCACTATGGCCAGAATGACCTTCCTATAATAACCTTACCAGAATGCTCCTCTGATTAAATATTTCAAGGGCTTCCTAATGTTCCCAGGAGTAAGGTCAAGTCTTGGGACACAGCTAACGAAACTCTGCCTGTTTCTCAAGTTGTCTACATTTCTCCTCTGGTTCTTCGCACAGCATATCACAGATTTCCCAGATGTCCAAGCCTGTTTCAACCCTTCAGCCTTGTTTGCAATGTTCTTCTCCCATGGTTCTTTACTTAATTAAGTCTAAACCAGACTACTCCCAAATGCCAGTGAAGTGTTTGTGCTGCAGCAGACTTAACATCCATCTTTGACCGAGCCATTCACTGAAATGTCCCATCTCTAAACTCATCTTTTTCAATGCAGTGTGGAATCTTTACAGGCAGGGTCTCTTGCACCTCTGTATTTCTTAAGAAGTCCAAGTAGTCCCAAGACGACCACTTCTTTAACAAGCAGAATGAAAGGATAAGCAAGAGAAGTGGTGGGAAAGGACACTGTGCTTGGGGATGGAGAGAAGCTGAATATAGCTTTGCACCTATGGAGGGCAAAGGCAAGCAGATGACTGTGGCTTGCTGGCCATCAGCCTAGTTTCAGGTTTAGTGAAAGAGTCTATCTCAAAAGAACAAGGCAAAAAGCAATAGAACAGGGCGTCTAATGTTTTCTTCTGACCTCTGCACGTATACAGGTAACCCGACCCACATACGTGTGCATGCATATACCACACACATACACACAGAGGAGGGTAGAAGGAGAGAGGACAGAGAAACAGACAGACAATGGGGGGGGTAGTCCTGTGCTCTCTGTTGGTTCTCTCAATGACCTATATAGCATAGATCTCATATTCCTTCCATAAGAAAGATCTATTAAAAATATTATTAAAAAAGATGTGTTCAAGGTTGAGGTCATTATAGGCATTATCTGGGTAATAGTCCAATATCAGTATATTTTTGAATGAGTGTACTACAACAAGTGCACCCTTTCTGAATGGGCAACTATTCCCATGCAGTAAGATCACGTTGAAATGCAGTAGCTTCACAATGAAGACTTTTGATCTGTAGGTTAACCATATTGATGAATGGGATTCTGATGTGCTAGTGATACCAATGTTCAACTTGCATGGAGCAGTTCTTGCCTGTTACATAGATTGATATTTAGGTCCCCAGAGCGACTTCTCCAATATCGTACGTTTAGCAATTCAATTAGTCACTCCCAAGCGCTGCGTTCTAATTGATTATTTCTCAGCCTCTGTTGGTGATAAAGATAATAGATGTTTTTTGTGGAGTAAATTGGCTTCCTTACTTAATATCAGTTTCTTGGTGTCATTGCCCAGCAAATAAGTGGTGAAGCACGGTGCTATAAATAGTGTTATGGTTGGCAGAAGGGGGAAAATAGCTGTGTTCCCTGACACCGCACATTTCACGCCATTTTAATTACCACAAACGTCCATGCCTGTCAATGAGATGTGCAGGGAACTGAGAACACCCGAATATTTATCCACACTGTTCTGCCCACTGGCTTGGGATGCAGCCTCGCCCCCGTGTAACCAGGGCTCTGTAACCCTCAGACACTGCAGGGACAGAAGGCAAATGTACCGCTCGTGAATGTCAACCAGATGTGACTTAGAAATTTGTGCTGCTGCTGCCGTGAATAAAAGGAGAGACACCTGTCTCCCCAAGATAAACAGAATCTGAAAAAAAAAAAAGGAGAGAATGGAGTGCTGGAATTCTGCTGTTCAGCAAACACCTACACACATTCATGCAGCTCACAATCCAGGCAGTGTTAGAAAAACATACAGGGATAAGGTGACTTTAAGGTATTTTCTGAATGTTAGATTTTCTGTTTCTTTCTGCTGGGCAGGAAGGTTTATTCCCTCCAGTGGCCAGCATCTGTCCATTTCAGCTGTGGTTACCTATCTTCTCTGTACCTTGCTCACCAGCCCTAGAACTTAGAGCCTTGAACTCTGGACCATTTCTGGCTCCTGGCATCACTTTAACTTGAGCGCTGTATAGAAACATTGTGTTCCAGCACTAGGAACCCAGTTATAGTGCTTGGTTCTTTTGGTTTTATAAGTTGGGGTGAAAATTCTTTTGTCTCATGTCCAGAAGTCTCTACAGTTCATGTTAGCAAGAGAAAAGTATACACTGGCAGAAGCACACGCAATTTACTCGAACCTCTGTATGCCTTTCGCATAGAAAGATAAATCTACATAGCTTTAAACACAAATGTCAAACTGCAGTATCTGACAATTCTTTAGAGCAGTTTTCTGGCTTAAGTAGGAAATAGAGAGGGAAAATCTTCACTTCCCATAGTAACATGGAAGTATTTTTTTAAGGTGGAAGTTGAGCATCTGAGATGTAGAAAAGGTCTAGGGGGATTACTAAGGACCAGAGAAACCAAACCAGTACAGTAACTGAGAAGGTTGGGAGGCAACTTTCATACCTGGCTCAGAATAGGCAGCCAGTGAACATTAGCTGATTGAACAAATGAAAATCTAGGCAAAATACCAGAAAATATGGCAGCAAGGATGAATAGCAGCATCACTCAAAGCAATTTAACTGAATAAAAGCTTAATAAAGGCCATCAACTAGAAATAGCAGCCCAAGACCATATTAGGCCCAGAGAAGGGTTGTATACACCAAGACAAGTTCTCTGTAGTCAACTAAGCATGAGTGACTTCTGTAGGGCAAGAGAACCAGATGCATCAAGGCTTGGCATGCTGTGGCACTCCCAGCCATAGATGGCCTCATAGTATGGGCTCTTATGTGAAGTCATCTCCATACAATGCTCTCCCGGGCATTGTCTAGGATACTTTTTCAGAGCATCACAGGTACTTGAACTTGTTAACTCTTCCACAAAGCTGCATCCCAGCCCTATGGAAACTTTGGCTTTAACGTGCTTAGTCGTAGGTGTGAGAGTTTCTTGTGTTTGCTATGCCAACATTATATGGTTATAGCAAAGGTTTCTTTAAATTCTGGTATCTTAGTGGATATATCACTCAGTAACTTTTTAAAGATTTATCTACTTTGTTATGTGTTTGGCCTACATGCATATCTGTGCACCTGCATGCAGTGCCTGAGAAGGCCAGAAGAGGGTATTATATCCCTTGCGAAAGATATTACAGGTAGTTGTGAGCTGCTGGGTATCAAACCTGGGTCCTTGGGAAGAACAGACAGTGCACTAAACCACTAAATCATCTCTCCAGCCCTCATCAAACATTTTATCTTTTCCCTATTTATTAATTTTATGTATTAGCCAATCTCTCAAAACTCTACTGGTTATTGACTCCTTATATTAGACTGTTCTCTTTTTTCAAATTGCTGTGTGGTTTTGCTGTACTGATTGGACCAGACTCATAACATCCTGCATCTATACCGGATGGACAGAACTTAATCAAGACAAACAAGAAGGGGAAAGATGAATTAAAGGCTTAGATGAATTAAAGCACTTAGACGTATATTTTCCATATTTATTATGTTTGGATCTTTAATACCCCCTTGGAAGGCTGTGTGTTAAAAGCTTGGTCCCGAGTTGATGGCATTATTGGAAAGTTGTAGACATTCAGGAGTTAGAGGCTGGTGAGAAATGGTAGGTTGTTTGGAAATAGTAGGACCCTGGACCCTTGTTCTTTCTTAGTTTGCTTCTTGCAAAGTGCCAGTAAGCAGTTACTTTGATCACTCCCTCTAAGCCCAGGCCCAAAGGCAACAGAACCAATCAACCACACACAGAACCTTCTGAAACCATGAGCGAAGTCAAACTCCTCCTTTATAAAATAGTTTATTTTGACTATTTTTCTTACAGCAATGGAAAACTGATACATTTATATTATTTTGAAGGGTGAAAAAAGTTATAATTATACATGATCTGATTATAGATTCACAGAAACTGTGTCTGATTCTTGCACATGGTGTGTACCATTGTAGTAGGAAGTTGAGAGAAGAGATGCTACCGAACAATGGCCAGCCAATACACTTCACCACAGCTGAGAGCTGAAGAGAAAGACCAGTTCTCCTTGCAGGACTTTGGCAGTAATGATATATTAACTTAAAAATAATGACTATACTAGAAAAACATTAAGCAAATGGTATGAATGAGCATTATATGAATGAGCATATATAGTTAAGGGATTTCAAAACTTGCGCACATGGAAGGGGTTCTATAGTGTGTCTATATTCACACAGTAATAGGTGGCTCAAGGCAGTCTGTCTGCACTATCACCACCCTTGGCCACAACTTGTTAACTTCACAACAAGCAAGCCACAATAACCACTCCTTCCAATGCTCTAGAGAAATGGTTGATAGTGAACCTTACATGTTAATGCCGAGATAGTTTTCTTTAAAAATCAAAATGGCCTCCCACTGAGAGTCAGGTGGGAAGGTTTCAGAATCCTCCTGATTGACTTGTTGAGTACTGAACTGTTCTGGGCACTTACTCACCCAGTGACTGTCCATCACTGGGGTCGTACCCCTGCAGAGTACTAATCTCGTTTATATCCTCAAGTGGTTGTGGTTTCAAATATCTTTAGGGAGAGTTGGAATTTATTGGCAAGATTCTTGCTGGGATCCCCAAAATAACCTCTTTTCATTCCATTCAAGTTCTCTTTTGATCTTGACCATGGAATGTCATTGAAATGTCAGTCTGTCTCTCTTCTAAGTTTTCTATGTCGAGGTACTTTTTCATTCTGGAGGCTTTAGAATCTAGCACCAATACAACCCCACTTGAGCTTTAAAATGATCTGACCCGGAGTGTGCTTAATGGAGTCTTTCATGTGGAATGTTTCATTGCTCCAATTTTTTCCTTCAAGACTCTACTCATAGAATAGGATGTCCATTCTGAGGTGTCTCCAGTCTCTCAGTAAAGCGATAGTTCTCTGGTCTCCTCTCCTTGGCCAAGATTCTTGTCACAACTTTTCATGTTTCCCTGGGACTGACATATATTGATGTCCCCTCTACAGTGAATGTCCTTAGAAGGCAGAATGGCTTCATACTCATGTTAATTTTATCACAGCCTAATGTTATGACTGGGAATAAGTAGATGCTCAATAAGTTTTTATCGCATAAGTGAAAAATTGAACAGTGAACATATCATGATCTTCTCTAGTTTATTTGCTATCTGTAGACCAGGACAAATCATATCACCCCTTTCAATGTATTAAGTCATCCTTTAAAATGAGTCACTATGGTTAGATAATGTCAGAGAGACCTTCAATTGTTGGGATCTTGTGCATATATGAGTCAGTAAACATTTTTAGTATGTTGACTCTGAGTTTGCCCATGAAACTTTTGACAGCCAAGACTTTGTAATAGTGCTAAATGTTATATAACGACCTTGACACCAATGATCTCAGGAAACTCCTGCTCATCTTCCTTCCAGAGACTCCTGGCTCCAAATGCTAATGAAATACTTTGGCTATGGGCAAGAGTCTACTGTACAGTAAGAACTGGATATCAACTCACAAATATGAACCTAACATTCACTTGGCTCATTTGATCGTGTAATGAAGACCTACCACATCAGTCTTTTCCATTCTCATTTAATAGTAATAGCAAGGGACCAGATGCTATCTTGCTGCCTTTGTTCGAATTGTTGTAAGAAGCATCTGCCCATAATATCTAACTGAACTGTTCCCTTTTCCCTGTTTCTGTCCCGAGCTTAAGAAACAAGAAAAGCAAAGTTTTTCCTAAGAAATATAGTTTGAAGCATTAGCACACAAGGCCAAACTTGGAATTTATGACAAAAGTGCAATTGGATGGAAGGTTGAACTCACAGAGACATATGCTCTCATACTTAGGGCAAGCAGCCCAGACCCCCTTAAGTCCTGGGACCTTGGGCACCATTAGAGTATTATCACTGGAGATTTTCCATTTATCAAAAGAGATTGCCATTATGGAGATCAGTTATTGCATTATTTTATTTTAGCTTCAAGGAACTGTGAAATCATCCATTTCTGGGAAGCATGCTCTTTGTCCTCAATCAAGAAGGAAGTTAAATGTACAGTTCATATTATAATTCTATTCCCCAAGACAGGATGCTTTCCTGTTGAGTTAGAACCTGTGGAACAACCCCTCTCATCCTTCTTTCTTGCCAGGCATTGTGCAATTGCCAGCTTTTGGATGACCAGTGCCAAGGGAAGCAATGCCCTCAACTGTCCACACAAAAGAAGCAAGATGAAAATAATGGCAAAATTAGAGTTTTACTTACTGACTTCTTATTCTTGGTGAAGAAATGGCTCCTAGACATTAAGAAGGCAACATCATAGGGGTTGGGGATTTAGCTCAGTGGTAGAGCGTTTGCCTAGCAAGTGCAAGGCCCTGGGTTTGGTCCCCAGCTCCAGAAAGAAAAAAAAAAAAGGCAACATCATGCTGTGAAACAAGCAACCATAACTCAAATGAATATACTTTTCTGTGTGATGTGTTGCATGTGAACCTGAGACAGATTGCATTCTAAAATGTGTGTGTGTGTGTGTGTGTGTGTGTGTTCACGTCCATTCATTTCAAGCAAGGACTGAACCGAGATGAAGTAAGAAAAACTCAGAGTCTTAGAGTATAGGCACAGGCTCGCACCTAAATCCCCTTAGCCTCAGCACATCAGACTTTGTTGAATTCTCTGCTTTGAAGAGGAAGCCTGGCACAGCAGGGAGAGAGTCAGTGCTACCACTGGAGCTGAACACTGAATGTGCACTTATCAACTGATCTGTCTAGTACATTTGTGTTGCCAGTAAGGGACAGGCTCAGAGAGGACAGTAACCACATCTAATTTATTTTACGACAAGTCAATCAAGATGGTGTGTATATAATGGCAAGTATCAGGGACTCAATAAATGTTCTGTTCCTCTATGAATAGAGCTATTTAATTTTAACACTATTATCATTACAAATTGTACTCATTACTTGATAAAATTTAAACAATGCAGCGAATTAATGGAAGAATAATATGATTTTTCTCCCTAAGCTTGTTCCTTACAAGTAATTATTTAAAATCTTTTCTGATTGTTCTTATGCTGACTCCTCAGTATTTCAAGTATAGATTTCTTTATTTATTAATCTATTCAGTTAGTTTAGCTATTAAACTTTAGCTCATATATTTTTTTCTTAATCCCATCAACGTGTGGCAATCTGTTCTGTTACACAATAGGGAGACGAGACTTAGCACTCCCCATTTCTCATCCACTTATAGCTTTCTTAAGTAAATTTAGGCAATTGGAAAATTACTTTTCCTTTTCAAGATTTGCCACTCAGTGGCCTGTGGTGGCTAACACCTGTACTCCAGACCACAGGAGAAGGAGACAAGAAGACTGCTCTGAGTCTAAGGCTATCCTCTACTACACAGTGAATTCCAGAGTAGCCTGAGTTACATACGGAGAGAGACTCAACAACAACAACAGCAGCAGTAGCAACAACAACAACAGCCCAAAGAATTAAAATGCAATTTCGTTGTTACTGGAATTTAATGTTTTACAAGTATTGTCCATAAATTGGCTCCACATAGGAAGAACCAATAAGAAAATTTAAGTATTTGACTATACCAATATTATTCTCTCTAATAGCAACTATTATATTTGGACCAAAAAGGAGAGACATTGGTATCTGTCACTGACACAATAACATTAAAGAAAGATATCCAACCAATATATTTTGAAGGAGTATTTTTTTCTTTTGATTCAGTAAATACCTGAAATTACCCACATTTTAATCCGATTTATGTTTAGTCTTAAAAATTTGTGGTTTAATTTGATTTATGTTTAAGTCTTAAATTTTCGTGGTATTGGAGGAACAGTTTGGGACAGGATCCTTCCAGTTTCTGCCTGTGCCCTGAGCTGACCCAATGCCACAGCACTAAGATCCTAAGGGGAGAGAGCCGGTCTCCCAGTAGTGCTGACACGCAGGCTTAGGGGAGGGTCAGAGACAGCAAGACAAGCTAACACCAGAGGTAAGCAGATAGCAAGAGGCAAGGGCAAGAACCTAAGCAACAGAAACCAAGGCCACTTCATACCTTCAGAACTCAGTTCTCCCACCACAGCAAGCCCTGGATATCCCGACTCACCAGAAAAGCAAGATGTTGATTTAAAATCACAACTCATGAAGATGCTAGAGGACTTTAAGAAGGACATAAATAACTCCCTTAAAGAAATACAAGACAACACAGGTAAACAGGTAGAAGCCCTTAAAGAGGAACCACAAAGTCAACCACCCAGGTGAAGGAATTGAACAACACCATCCAAGATATACAAATGGGAATAGAAACAATAAAGAAATCATGAAGGGAGACAACCCTGGAGATAGAAAATCTAGGAAAGAGATCAGGAGTCATAAATGTAAGCATCACAAACAGAATACAAGAGATAGAGAAGAGAACCTCAGGGGCAAAAGGTAACATGGAAAACATTGACACAACCATCAAAGAAAATGCAAAATGCAAAGAGCTCCTAACCCAACACATCCAGGAAATCCAGGACACAACGAGAAGATCAAACCTAAGGATAATTGTAGAAGAAAACTTCCCTAACTTAAACATACAAGAAGCCCACCGAACTCCAAATAGATTGGACCAGAAAAGAAATTCCTCACATCACATAATAGTCAAAACACCAAAAGCACAAGACAAAGAAAGAATATTAAAGGGAATATTAAAGGGAAAAGGTTAAAGGAAGACATCTCAGAATTACACCAGACTTGTCACCAGAGACTGTGAAAGCCAGAAGATCCTGAACAGATGTCATACAGACCCTAAGAGAACACAAATGCCAGCCCAGGCTACTATATCCAGCAAAACTCTCAATTAACATAGATGGAGAAACCAAGATATTCCATGACAAAACTAAATGTACACAATATCTTTCTACAAATCCAGCCCTAAAAGAATAATAGATGGAAAACTCCAACACAGGAGGGACACTACACCCTAGAAAAAGCAAGAGAGTAATCTTGCAACAAACCCAAAAGAAGAGAGTCACAGAAACATAATTCTACCTCTAACAACAAAAATAGCAGAAAATAACAATCACTACTCTTAACATCAATGGACTGAATTCCCCCAATAAAGAGACATAGACTAACAGAGTGGATATGGAAAGAGGACCCAGCATTTCATTTGGAGAAAGAGAAAAACCCAGGATAGCAAAGACTATCCTCAACAATAAAAGAACATCTGGGGGAATCACCATCCATGACCTCAAGCAGTATTACAGAGCAATAGTGATAAAAACTGTATGGTATTGGTACAGAGACAGGAAGGTGTATCAATGAAATAGAATTGAAGGCCCAGAAATGAACCCACACACCTATGGTCACTTGATCTTTGACAAAGGAACTAAAGCCATCCAGTGGGAAAAATATAGCATTTTCAACAAACTGTGCTGGTTCAACTGAAGGTCAGCATATAGAAGAAGAATGCAAATTGATCCATTCTTAGTGCCCTGTACAAAGCTCAATTCCAAATGGATCAAGGACCCCCACATAAAGCAAGATACTCTCAAACTAATAGAAGAAAAAGTGGGGAAGAGCCTCAAACACGTGGGCACTGGGGAAATTTTCCTGAACAGAACAGCAATGGCTTATGCTTTAAGATCATGAATTGACAAATGGGACTTCATAAAATTGCAAAGCTTCTGTAAGGCAAAAAAAAAAAATCTGCCATTAGGACAAAACAGCAACCAACAGATTGGGAAAATATCTTTATCAATCCTACATCCAAGGGAGGGCTAATATCCAATGTATACAAAGAACTGAAGAAGTTAGACTCCAGAGACTCAAATAACCCTATTAAAAATGGAGTGTAGAGCTAAACAAAGAATTCTCAACTGAGGAATATCAAATGACTAAGAAGCACCTAAAGAAATGTACAACATCATTAGTCATCAGGGAAATGCAAATCAAAACAACCCTGAGATTCACCCCATATCATTCAGACTGGCTTAGATAAAAAACTCAGGTGACAACAGATGCTGGAGAGGATGTGGAGAAAGAGGAACACTCCTCATTGTTGGTGGGATTGAAAACTGGTACAACCATTGGGGAAATCAGTCTGGTGGTTCCTCAGAAAATTGGACATTACACTACCTGAGGACCCAGCTATACCACTCCTGGGCATATAACCAAAAGATGCTCCAACATATAACAAAGACACATGCTCCACTATGTTCATAACAGCTAGAAACTGGAAAGAACCCAGATGGCCCTTAACAGAGGAATGGATACAGAAAATGTGGTACATTTACACAATGGAGTACTACTCAGCTATTAAAGACAATGATTTCATAAAATTCATCGGCAAATGAATGGAACTAGAAAATATCATCCTGAGTGAGGTAACCCAATCACAAAAAACCCACACTTGGTATGCACTCACTAATAAGTGGATATAGACACAATCCACAGTCCACATGAAGCTCAAGAAGAAGGACTACCAAAGTATGGATGCTTCAATCCTTCAAAACAAAACAAAAATATTCATAGAAGGAAATATGGAGACAAAGTTTGGAGCAGACACTGAAAGGAAGGTCATCCAGAGACTGCCCACCTGGGGATCTAGCCCATATACATACAGCCACCAAACCCAGACAATATTACCGATGCCAAGAAGAGCATGCTAACAGGAGCCTGATACCACTGTCTCCTGAGAGCTCTGCCAGAGCCTGACAAATACAAAAATTGATGCTCACAACCAACCATTGAAGTGAACAGGGTCCCCAGGTGAGGAGTTATAGAAAGAATTGAAGGAGCTGAAGGGGTTTGCAACCCCATAAGAACAACAATACCAAACAACCAGAGCTCCCAGGGACTAAACCACCATCCAAAGAATACACGTGGACTGACCCATGGCTCTAGCTGCATATGTAGCAGAGGATGGCCTTGTTGGGCACCAGTGGCAGGAGAAGCCCTTGTTCCCACCAAGGCTGGATGTCAGGTGAATGTCAGGGCAGGGAGGCGGGAATGGGTGGATGGGTGGTTGAACACCCTCATAGAAGCAGAGGGAGGATGGATAGGATATGGGGTTTATGGTCAGGAAACCGGGAAAGGGGATCTCATTTGAAATGTAAATGAAAAATATCCAATAAAAAATTGTGGTATCATTTATTTCATGTATGTCTGGAGTTTTAGTTTCTTTTTCTCTTGACTATGAAAGAAGAACACACTCATACATACAATAAGTGTAACAACAGTATTGTAAATATGCAGAAGTAACCATCTAGTAGTTCTCTTTGAGTACTAGCTTTCCCTGAAGCTGCCCTGAAATTTGAGTAAGATACACAGTTTTAATTTTGTTTATATTTCCATTCACTTCTGGAGTAGTGTCACTGTCTCTTGATGTGCCTTTTGCCATAGCCTATGCATATGAGATTGGGTTCTTATCACTTATAAAATATGTAAACAAGTCAGCTGAAATTGTAGGTGCATTTTGGCTCACGACTTCTAAGGTTTCAGTCAATGGTCACTGGTGCTTTGTGGGTGGGGCCCTTTCACAGTGAGGCAAGAGATCCTGGTGGGATGTGTGAAGTAGTGTCTCACCTCATACAGAAAGACAGAGACAGGATAGAGAAAGGGCCTAAGGTAGAGGTGTGAGCTTCAAAGTCATGTAGTTCCTCTAAGTGGGCAGCACTTCCTAATGAGCCATTCAGTTATGACCTCGTTAATGCATTCATCCATCCATAAAGTTAATGAACTCATGATACCGACATCCCTCTATAAGCTCATCAGCTAGAAATTGAGCTTTCCACACATGAGGTCTATTGGGGAACATTTTCTGTCTAAACCATAATTATGTGTATTTGCTTCATGGTATTCTCAGATATTTGGTCCTCAAAAATAGTTGGTAAAAGATTTTCTTTTGAGTTCTTGCATAAACCATATACATTTTTCTTCCTTATCTTTAGCTGTTTCTTTTCATTTACCTCTTCTGACTTTCTTTTGCTGTCCGAAGTTCCTACCTACGTACTTGGCATTGATCTTTCTAACTGGACAAGGTGAGCCTATTTCGCCTCTCCTTCCTGTCTCCTGCAGCCTGTGAAAGAAGAGCAGCGTTCACTTGACAGCCAGTTCTAGCACTCGAAAACTGTGTTATCCTAGAAATTTTTGAATTTCGAAATTAAGCTATCTAACTTATCCTCGCAAACTTTGAGTTTCATAGAGGTAAATTACAGGATATTCTCTGGATAGAGGCAAATGACCCCAAAGTGCTGTCTCTAAGAAAGGGTGGTTGGGTAAGTCAGATGGTTCATTAAGAGACTTCTCCTTATGTAGCTGATATCAATGATTCCTCCATCCTTGGCTTTCTATTGAGACTTCAAGTCTGGAGCCTGTTTAGAGCCCCGGATGAGTCCAACAGCACCCACTCCTGCACTGCCTTCTCATCTGTTTTGTTCCGTCATTGGTTCCACTCTAGTTACCCATCAGCGTCTCTGCCGAAATCCCCAGTATTCTGTTGCACCTACTTAGGTTTCCCATATTATTTTTTTAATCACATTTATGTAATTTATGCTGATAGAACTCAGGAATAAGAAGGGGGATTTATGCATGTTCAGGTCTACATCACAGCCCCTGAAACCCAGCAATCATGTTTTAAAATGCTGTACATATTTAAAAGGATTATCTAGAGTCCTTGGTGTTTTCTCATGTTTTTCTGGCTGTGTCATTTGGCTTCCATAGCCAAATACCACAGGTTGGGTATCTAACAGAAATAGGTTTCTCAGGCTCCAGGCTGAACAGTTCAAGATCAAAGGACCAACAGATTTGGTTCCTGGAGAAGGTCCACTTTCTAGGTTAGAGATACCTTGTCAGTGTGACGTCACTGACAGGAATGAGAGAAGGGAGAAAGAAAAAAGGCAACAGTCTACTGGATTAGAGTTGGACTCTTATAAACTTATTAAACCACACATCTTCATTGTAAGAGTTTTGAAAGAGGCCTAACTCATTCCATCCCAGTCTCTAATCAGTTTATTATGAAGAAACATGTGTAAATATGAATTATGTTATTTAAGTACAAAGTGATAGCACATTTGGCTAAAAACTAGTGTTTGGTACTGAGACCATTTCTAATATAAACCACTGAGATGAAACAAAGACAAGGAACTCAGCGCAGGTGAGCGTAGATGAAGTTGGATGTTACACACACACACACACACACACACACACACACACACACACACACACAGAGTATACAAAGCATCCAGGAGGAGACTAGCTCCCTCCCCTTCTCCTTGTGGGTGGTAGGTCCCTATGAATCCCTATGTGCCACTTCGAGCCCATTTGCTTGGCTGTAGTCAGACGCTGATGGGCCTTATCTTATTGGCAAAGGCACATGGCAATTAAAATGGCATTGACAATCTTCTGATCTGTCTTGTGTAACAGAAAATTCAGATTAAGGGAAGATTATGCTAATGGGAGACGATCTTAGAGCAGGAAGTGCTTTTTGAAGACAGCTTGTACAGTCTCCTGACTGACATACTCTGTCTATTACATTCTGCCTAATGGTCTCCTCTTGATCATCTCCAGTAACAAGGATCCTTTAGCCTCCAGAGGCAGCAGGTTTTTCTTAAACAGCACAGCTAAAAAGCCTTTAAACATAGCCTCAACCTAGCTCTACATACTTCACAGTTGTGATTACTAGCTGTGTTCTCTGTAACATACAGGGAGAATTGAAATGGCTGTCACGCGCAAGAGGGATTTATATTTTATATGGTTAACAGGACAGGTAGGAAAGATTCTTAACGTCAGTGACGGTTGTCATTTCCCTATCTAAAGACGCTTACATTCCTCAGGCGGGTCTTTTTACAAAAAGCAAAACTGTTAAGTGAAAAGCTTTAAAAATAATTCCATTACCTATCTCACAAAGACAGAGTGACAGCTGATCATTAGGAGAAGAATGTCTTCAGAACTTGGAAAAAGATGAGATTTCATCCATCATCAAGCAAGATGCGTGGCAGCATCCCACCTGGGGAGCTGTTTGTTGCTGGGCCGCATCATCTTTGCAGTTTTGCCTCATGAGACTGCAGAGACAAAGGACTCAGTGCAGGCGAGCATGGGTCAAGTCAGCTTCATGGTCACAGATGAGGTACACCCAGTCTGATAGGAAAGAGCACCCACAGGAGCAACAAGCCGGGGTGTTTTAGAATGCCTAGAACAACAGCCGCTTCTGTAGCCTATAAAAAGAACTTGGTGAGTCCAGGAAGATGGCTAAGCCCCTGACACAGATGCTCACCAAAGGATGATGCGGGTGCATCTGAGTGCACAGTCCCTCTGTCCTTGGGATGTGTCTAAGCAATGTTGGTCAGGTCTACAGGGAACTGAGCCAGGAGATGTGCAAAATCATTGCCATCAGGTCTTTACTTTATCATTTCTATGACTTAGATGTCCACAGCCATTGCCTAGTCAGGAGTAGCCTATATTAATATCTTGAAGCATTTAACTATGCTATACTGTACTATACAGTATATGGAAGCTTTGCTCCTGGATACACAGAGATCTTTCTTTTCCACTCTCCCATTATAGCTTGTGCTTCTTCCTGACCTGGTCCCCTTCACCATCCCACACTCTCTGGCTTATTTCTCCGCGTCCATCCATCCATCCATCCATCCATCCATCCATCCATCCATCCATCCATTCATCCATCCATCCATCCATCCTGCTTCAATGACTCGTCATCCACACCGTTCTTGAAAGACTTCAGTAAACTCCCCCCTAAGAGTCTTGTATCTTGCTGTGGCTGCTCTACTTACTCCCTGCTCCCTGCAAGAACCAGTCCCTCTCTAAAACTAGGATTCTTTTGTCTCTCCAGGTGTGATTTCCTCCTGCATACTTTTCCCAACTGCTTTGCATAAACCATAATTTACTGTCCCCTTATTTCTCCTTGTCCTGATTTTACTCCTGCATTTCTGTATTTCTTGATACTCTGGGAATTTAACAAAGACCTCACATTCTAGCGAAGATTAACGATACGTATGCATGTTATAAATGTATGCATGAACATACATAAGTATTGTACTATACACATTCACAGATGTCCTTTAACTCCTCAATAAATGGAAGGTTCATAGAGTTCAGGGACCTCAGTGAATTTGTATACTTTTCTATCCCCACTAACTAGGATTCAGGTTCAGGCTTTGCCTAAACTGATATTTCTGAAAGCTCACTGAAATAACACTCGTGTCATTTATTGAAGGATGAGGAGAGTCTTTAGAGGGTAGCGTGCCCCTCTAATAGTGCAATTCAGAGCCTACAAACATAATGGTTTGGGGTTTCTTTGTTTGTTTTGTTTTGGTTTGGTTTGGTTTTGGTATGGTCTCTGGCCTGCTCTTGCAGTCCCCAACAGAACCCACATAGTTGCCTAGCATCTGCTGTCCTGTGTTATTCACCGCTTGAGTCACAGAGAAATCAGTTTCTAGAAGCCTGTTGCGTGCCTGTTAGTTCAGAGAGGCCACATAGAAGAAAAGAGGACTCCAGATGGCTTTGTGAATTCAGAGGAGAAGAATTAACAAGGCATTTCCAGGTGGGGAAACATGTCAGAGAGGAGCCTTACAGGCCTCCCCAGTCAATGTGGAGGGAACGTAAGCTGGGAGAGATCACCCTGGGAAGGAGGTAATAACATTTGACATTGCTGGGAGCATTTAAGAAAGTGGATGCAGAAGCAGCAGCAACTCAAAGGGTGACAAGGAAGGACAGATCATCACTGCAGATAGTTTCTGATGCTCCGATCCCCAGGAGACACCATGCTGTCCTGGTGATGTGGCTAAGCATGTTTGATTCTCCCTCTGTTGTTAGCAACTTGCAAGGACAATTGGGATCAGGTCTGCTCAGACTGGCTACCTGCCCCACACACTCAGCAGATATTTCTTTTGCTAATTGATAAGCGTAGGGATAGTGATTTCAAGGGCACCCTTTAGTAGGCGAATGAGCACAAGTGAGGATATAGGACAGTGAGAATGTTGGCCTCCACTGTGGCACCGGGGATTAGTTTAGGCAAAGCCTGAACCTGATGCACGTCATTAATCTACCACCCAGTCTTTACCAGGCCCCAGAGACCTTCCAGTTCTGAATCTCAGAACATCATGAAACATTCTCTCCAGCAGTTCCCTTCTCCGTTGGCTAGTACCATTGATTTTTTCCAAAATCATGCATGTTGTACTTGCATCCCTTAGGAAAGCTGTTTCTCTGGTGATGGCCCAGGTCTTTTCAAATAGAGAATCGGCCAGCCCACAGTTAGAAACTATTTATCCACAGGCTCATTTCCCAGCAATCTGACTCACTCAGGACCTTTTGATCTTGAAGTCATTGGAAGGGCCCTCCCCAGCATCCACAGTAGCTGGCAGCAACTCCCATCCTTAAAGATCAGATGCACTATCTCTCATGAGATTTTTTTTCCTAAAGCTGAGAGTTCGGATTCCTGGTTTATATCCGTTAGTCCCTTCTTGGGCTGCCTCTTCTTCCTGGTGAATTCTTGTACATTCTTAGGCCTCATCTGAAATGTCTTGCACATGCTTGCTCTTCACAGAGTTATGGCTCCAACTTGTTTATTGTTACTGTAGCACATGCCTGCCTTTATTGCAGCCATTCTGTGTTAGAGACGTGCCTGTGGAAATGTGAGGCTTGTTGAGGACACTGCCATGCTTTACTGAATTCATTGCCTAACATGGAGCCTAGCTTCTCCATGGTATACAGAAAGCATTTTCTGGAGACTCGTAGGGATCTGGCTTACTGGAAAAGAAATACAGTTCCTGAAAGACAATGGTTGGTAAAAAGCATTTGGGAAAGGCGAATGCAGGAGTTTTGAACATTAGCATAGGTGACATCACAAAAAAATGAGACGAGAGAGAGAGAGAGAGAGAGAGAGAGAGAGAGAGAGAGAGAGAGAGAGAAACCTGAAACCTGCAACGGAACAGTGATGTTGCTGAGGATGCTAACGGGCTTATAGTATGACATCTCTGCCTGATTTTGAAATTACGTAGTTTGGTGTGGCAGATGGGAATTGAGAATTTCTGGAAATGTCAAATACATTTCAAAAAGATGCTTATTAAAAAGAGCTCACTATATTCATTTGGCATTTGACGAACTCAACTCCAGTTATCTGGAAAACGCCACACTAACAGATGACTGAGATGTGACTTCGAATCACAAACTGACAGGATCTAATGAAAGACTACCATTTGGCCAGTGCTGTCCAAAGTGTGCCATAAGAAACCTAAGGCTGGGTTGTCTAGGGAGTGAAGGGAGATTGCTGACAAAGCTAGATCAAGAGCAAGTTAGCCTTGACAGTCACAGACCAGGCAAGTGCAGGCCTTGATAGATAGAAGAAAGGCTTGCCTAGGCTAGAAGAGAGAGGAAGGGAGCCTCCCTTTGAGACTTGTGTCAGCTCTTATACACTAGAGAGGGGTAGAAGTAGCAAAAAAAAAAAAGGTTTTCTGGTTGAATATTGCTACACAAGCAAAAGTCCTGGGGTAGAGACAGAAAGAACAAGTAAATATAGCTCAGTTTAGTCCAGTAGAGTAGCAAGTGGGATACCAGAGAACATAATATGCCAGACAGTAGAGACCATTGGGAGAAGGGCAGAAATGCCATGATATAGACATCATGGTCAAGGTAAAGGCACAAATGAGTTGACAAGTGAATAGCACAATTATAATGTCTAATTTTAGCTATGTCATCAAGTCAGAAGTAGCTTGATTGCACTAGTATGTTATTGTCTCAGTTCACATTACTTTTCTATATGCCTTCCCCCAACCACTTGCCCCAAATAGTCAGCAAACTGTATACACTGCTTTGTGTGAACTTTCTTCCTTCCTTGATGTCCCTTCATTGATATCAGCAATGTTCATTTCATTGCATTATAGAGAAACAAGGACTTAGAGGAACAAACCCACAGAGGACGAGTGATACAGACTGGCCTCTCAGTTCTCATTCCTATCCTGGCTCTCCCAGGAGTCAGGCTGACTCTTTCAAAACTACAGACAAGTCCACTCCTTCCTGGAGCCTACTACCTTATACTGGTAAGATACCATTTATTTACAAAGGCTCGGGACCCTGATGACCTGAATGCCATCTTACCATGTACTTTCCTGCCTAGACTGGAGCCATACTAGCCTATGTGGCAGCCTGTCTTATCAAAGCTTTTATTCTTAATTTTCATCCTTCTTGGAATTCTATTCCTGTTTCCATATGATCTTGTTTAAATTTTGTGTCTACAGGGAGAGAGAGAGAGAGAGAGACAGAGACAGAGACAGAGACACAGAGACAGACAGAGATAGAGAAAGACAGAGACAGAGACAGATAGACAGAGATAGACAGAGACAGACAGAGAGATATCTTCTTACAATCTTATATACATAGTAGCACCATAGGTCTCTAGATCTCTCTTTGAATGATTCACTTTTCATTGTTGGACATTATCACTAGACAATGGTGTACATATTTGTCCCCCTTACTGTTGATCCCCTATATCCAACCATCAGTGCTAGTTCTTAAAGTGGTGAGATTCTGCTTCTCACTATGTTCTCTGTCCCTGACGTAGTACATACCTCAAAATGTGTAGTGACGGGGAGAAAAGAGCTCACTGGTAGACCACATAACTAAGCATGCAGAATGCCCTGCGTTTAATAGTTAATGAATGAATGAATGAATGAATGAATGGTGTTAATAAATCCATGGGCCATATTTAAATTTGTGTCCTAATTTTATAAAATCACATCAAACGTTTTCTTAACCGGCAATTTGAAAGATCGCCACAGGACATAAATAGATACCAAGAATCCTGAGGCTTGTTCTTGGATGGGGAATTTCACTGAATTGGGACCCAGTTTCTTTCATTTACAAAATGGGCACGCAATACCTGTTTCATTACATTTACAAAAGCTAAATCTGTCCAGGCTTCCCCTGTGCATATTATTGTGCTCAGAATGTAAACATCCGTTCTCCTGTCTCAAAACAACACAAAGTTCCTAGAGGGCACAGTGATAAGTTACTTCAAATGTGAGGTCCTAATAAAGTTTAATGTGGGCATTCTTATCAGATTATGCACATACCTGCAGCCCACAACATCATATACTATGGCCATACCTTGCAATGTTATTTACTTTTAACTTTAAATGAAGCAATTAAATAATTGAATGGGATAAATTCTGCACGGGATCTAACAAAACCAGGAATAAAATTATTATTGCTGATGTAAACTTGCTAAAATTTTACCAAAGGTCTGACTATAGTGGAAATAGAAAGTAGTTGGAAGGTGAAAAGATATGGGAGGGAAGAAGAAAAATTTTAAAAATATGATTTTTTTGGCTTCGTCTACTAAGCCATCTGTATTTTATGTATTTAAATGATCAGGCATTTAATTAATACTTTTGGATGTGTATGACCCATATCCATTACTCTGAGCTATGTTTTCGGAAGCATAACTAAGATGTATGTCTAAGAAATACTAAAGGAAGGTGAGACCGAGAGCACGTATCAAACACATGTTGACTAAAATAACTGGACGGGCTAAGAAGATGGCTCCAGAAGAGGTGGTAAAACTCTTCAGAGGAAAATGAGATAGGGTTTCGGTGGTGTGTGCTTATTACTTTGTAACTTCATATACTCAGTTTCTTTTTTGCTGGGCTCTGCCATGTCTACTGGTAATATCACCGTTATGGTCAGCTGCACTTGTTTCTGTGATTCTCAGGTACCAGAAATAGTCTTAGGAAGTGTGTATATGTTACTATAGCCAATATCTGGGAGACTCCTGTCACGAGCCATTGTCATTCTCATTCTGTACAGAAGACGGAGTCCATAGGCAGGGTTTAACATCTCCCTCCAGCCACACAGCCAGGCTGCGATGGGTTAAGATGGGTTGAGCCTGGATTCAAGTCTCCAGGTTCTGAGCCTGTGTTCTTTTCACCTCATCAGATATGACTATGCTGTTATTTATATCCCTGAAGAGGTCAAAGTCTCACGAGCTGAAGGTGAGGGGCAGACATGATGGATAGTTGCAACAGAAGTCTCTCAGAGACTTAAGGGAAGATGGAAAAGGAAATACACTGGTGTTTAAGCAATAGAGTCAAGGATGTTCTTACTACGAATTCTCTAAGAAGGCATAGCAGGTGCCGGGATAGTGTTCTGGTTGTGCCCTTAAAGACTGAAGAGGGAATCTACTGTTGACTCTGTGATTGTCATGCTGTGTGGCCTCAGGTTACTGATTTTTCCTTCACCAAGTCCAAGTTGCCTTCTTTCCATCATTCACTTGCTGGCAACACCCTTGGGTCATGACTCCTGGTGGGGCTGAGTGAAAAAACTACTTAGAGGCAAATGCAGCTGGCCTTCTCACCAGACATATGTTCTACTGCTTTCTCAAACATCTATAAAATGTGAAACACTGAAGCAAAATGTCCAGGCCCTGTCTGGAAATGTGTCTGTGAGGAGACCCAAGCAAGGATGAGGAAAGCTTGGGCTAGCCTTCTTCTCTAGATCATGTGACATCATTCATGGCTCCTTGGTGTGTAGGGTCACAATGTTGCACTATCTAGACAGAGAGAGATACAAATGAAGATACAAAATTTGCTAGTTCTCCTCCTGCTATCATAACAAAATACTGGATTAATCAACATGAATAGCAGACTACAGACATGTATTTCTCTCAACGCTACAGGTTGCAAAGGTCAGAACAATGCTCCAGTCTTTGAAGAAGGCTTGGGATATACAGATGTGCCATCGGTGGATCCTCACATGACAGGAATAGCAAGAGGGCACATAATGTCTAGCCCTTTTGCATGGCATTAATCTTGTTTATGAGAGCAGAGCCCTCCAGCTTCCAAAGGATCCATCTTTTAATATGATTTTATTAGGGATGAAGTTTCAGTATAAAATTAGGACAGGGCACAACCTTGGAGTCATAGCATCATGAACAAAGAGTGGCTGCCTGTTGTTCTGCCCTCGAATGAGGACAGAATGAGCCAGGAGATGGGTGGGAGGAATCAGTGTGGAGAAGTGGCCACTTCTCCCAGCTGACAGTGTCTTTCTGGGTGCACTCCACGTTGGTGAATGGGGAAACTGAATGCCAGCCATAGCCAGAGGCTGAGCTATTATACACGTCTGGGCGAAAGCAAAATTGGGGCATAGAATGGACTTCTGTTGAGGCAAGATTTTCAAAGCATTTGGTGCCCACGCTGATAGTTTCTGTTGGCACAAATGAACTCTGTTCTGCTGAGACCAAATCTCTCCTCATACTACTTTTCTTCCCCCTGTCTTTTGTCTCTTTCTCCATATACTTCACTGAATACCAAGAAATAATTTTTTTAAAAAAAATTCTAGTTTCAACTGAAAATAAATTAAATGGCTCATAGCCTGATAGTGAAATTTCCAGAAATTTTGCGACCTAGTGGTTAAAGTTGTTGTTAAAATTTTTAATTATATATCTTATAATTAAGTGGTAGTGAAAACAGCAGTAAGTGTAAGGCCATCAGTTGCTCGTTATTTTTCTAGAGTTTATAATTTATTTTCTTTAGTCTCAAGTTTATTTGAACTATATAATGAGGCAGGCATACCTTTCCAACTTTGATTTAAATCGGTCAAAGGTGGAAGTATTCACATCATGCACATATTCAATCCTTACAGATCAAGGCCAGATTTATTGATTTGTGATTTCTCTAGACAGAAGGAAGTGATGGATAAGGTGCTAAATGCAGATTACATTGTGAATAACACAGACACAGTTTGAAGAGATGATACTTCAGTGTTCCAAAGCAATACTCTGAATCAGTTAAGGAGTCGTGTGTGTGTGCCTGGGGAGTGAATGGGATCCTACCACACATTTTCAATATTTCACTTCCATTTTACTCATTAACTGAAGTGAGAATATCAGCTAACATTCACATCTATGCTACATGCATTGTTTATCAATAGCTATCATCGACTGGCAGCAGATACAAGAGTTTGGCAAAAATCAATGGAAATGTCATATCTTGTAAGAGTCAAATGACTAGGGGCTGATATTGGGATGTAAAGTGAATAAATAAATAAACTTAATAAAAAATTTGGAAAGAATCAAATGACTATAAGAAATTTATCACAAAATTCCATATATTTATCACATACACATTGTGTAGTGTGTATACTTTACATTAGCAAATCCATATTCAACTAATATACCAATCTGTATAATACACACACACACACACGTCTTTTCTCCTAATATCACCAATTCTAAGAAATGTATGTGTACACACACATGTATATGAATATGTAATTGTTATATGATATATAATGGATATAATGGATACATTAAACATACTATATATAATGACTAAATAATAGGTATATACATACATAATATTACTGTTTATGACTTTGCATATAGAAGAAGCATGAAGGATAGTGGAGATTTGATCAAGGTTCCATAATGTTATAGTTATTATTATAATAATTATAACAAGATCATAATAAGAGCTCTATCCTTTTCACTTTTGCGGAAAAGTGTTTTCGCTCACTTCCCATCATGGTCATTCCTGATCCCCAGATAAGAAATCTGTGACTTTACTCTTTGACACTGAAGACATCTAGCAGGGCAGAAACAACAGCACATGGTGAAGGCCAGGATAGAGCTCAGAAAGGAAGGAGCAGCCTGGGAAGAAATGCATTCTGGGTCAACCTCTCACTTCTCATTTGAAAGAGTCAGTGTTCTAGGAGTGAGATTCCATAAAGAACAAGCAGGTGGATATTTTAAAAAGCTAGCTTTCTGGAAGGCCTCTGTACCCAGCCATTGTAGTCCTGTGAGATACATGCCAAGCACTCTGTAATGCAATGAGGGCCATGCTAACAGAGACAGACTTATCAGAAGTCTCTACTTTTTACTTCGAGCAACCTATATCTTATGTAGTTCTCCATGCATCACACACACTAGCTTTTGCTTAGTGTCTCCATGACCTTTATTGTCATTCACTTCCTCTTTTAATAGATAAATACCTTTTGAATAAGTATTTTAGTTTGAATGAAAATGATCGTATAGTTTCATATGTTTGAGTGTTTGGTCCCTGCTTGGTGGAACTGTTTGGGAAGGATTAGGAGATGTGGCCATGTTGGGGGAGGTGTGTCACTGGGGATGGGCTTTGAGGTTACAGAAGCTCATGCCATTCCCAGTGAGTTCTCTCTGCTTCAGTTTCGTGGATTGGAGAAAGGAAAGCTCTCTGCTACTGCTTTAACATCCTGTGTGCTGGCTGCCATTCTGCCCACCATGATGAGGACTCTGTTCCTCTGAAACTGTAAGCCAGTTAAACCCTTTCTTTTATAAATTGCCTTGGTCATGGTGTTTTAGCACAGCAATAGAAAGGTAACTAAGACAAAAGTAACATTTTGCTAATTAAATCATCATATCTAAACAAATTTTAGCTGACCCCTTTATAGACCTTTCCAGCTCCTAGCTCATTATGGGGAAGAAGCACACAGGCACACTGAAGAGAAGGTGTAGGTATAATACACATGATGGTGGATGATAGATTCAGGCCCTTTTCAAGCATCAAAATACTACAATGAGCCTCTGGAAGAACTTGCTTCCATTGAACATTGCTCATGAACAATGACCCTAAAGAGATACTCCTAGGTCTGTGATCCTCCTAAATTTGCTGGACTTGGGTAAGGAACTGTATGTCCCAATGCTTTCTAAATTATCCATTTCAGCACTGGCTGGAAATCCCAAATGAGATTCCCAGATCTTTAGTGAACTCTCATGAGCGAGAAAAACAACAATAAAAACAACAGCAGATATTAACAAAGAGTAGCTGTTGGGCCAGGTGTTGTTCTTAAGTATCTCATGAACTATTAAACTAACTTCATTCTCCAAACAACCTTGTGACATTGCTGTTGTGAGAGGCGTGGCTGAATCCCGTCTCCATCACCTCTCTCTAAGTACAAGGCTAAGACTATTTCCCAGCCTCCTCCTGAACTCCATGTGTCATGAGACTTGGGCAGTCTATGGAATGGGGGTTGGGGTTGAAGACTCTCTCTTCCATGTTGCCTCTTTATGTTTTATCTCAGAGGTCTTCAACATCAACTCTTGGAGTTGCTTGAATGACTCTCAGCCTTACTCCCTCAGAATGGTCAGAAGAGAGTCCCTTGCTCCACGGAAAGTACCCTGGAGGACTTTGTGAAAGAAAAATAACTTCTCAAGTTAGCATGCTCGGATTTACCTGTTGACACCACGTAATGGTGCTGCAACCGAACTTTACAGTTAAAGTCACTGAAATGCAGGCAACTCATCCTGATCACACATCTAATACAAGTGGAATACAGTCTGGTGGATTTTAGGTAGTCTGGTCCCCAAACCCCTCCCCTTAGTCACATATTACACACAGCCTTATGGACTGGAAGGAAATCACCAGTAAGAACACAGTCTGTGAGAGAGGCAGAGGTGACACTCGGCACTAGGTAGTCTGGCGCCCCTTGCTTCATGCCAGGCTCTCATACCAGAGCTAAGGAGACAATTCTAAGACTCTGTAACAAGGTGATCCAACAGGCTGACTAGGAACCCCTTGCTGAACCCCTAATCCCTCACTGGCTCCAGCATTTAGCCAGGTTCTGGAAGGGAAATGCAAGCCTTAAAGCTAGCCGACCTGTTGGCAAATGGATAGAGCAGAGTTCGAATCCATCAAGCTCAGAACTGTTCTTATAGCTATCATATGGCTTTGCCTCACCTGAGGGAGAGGCACTGAAGGCACCCATGGACAAGCTCGAAGTGAAGAACTAACGGTAGGAAAAGCCTCCAACATTTAGCCACTGGTGCTCATTGCTCATTTGGAAGTCATTACCACATTGAGGTAGCCATGCCTTTACCAAGGCACCATGAAAAACAGCTTCCCAGTGGAGTTTCCTTTAGCCATCTGCTTTGAAGCACAGGCCTTTAGTCTCTCTGCCCTGAGCTTACTCCAGGAAAAGCCTGAATTTAATTCCCCAAGGAGATACCTGAGCCCAGAGCTCCTGGGTGGGCAGGAGTTTGCCTTCAAGAAGGGGTACAAAGTGCTCACTCAGAGGAACAGCGGAGGAGAGAGGGAGCCGGAGGCTCTATTCCCATTTCACAGACAGGAAGACTGATGACAGTGAAGAAACTCTGCTGCTGCCTATAGCCACCGATCTTTCCCCTTATTGCCCCATGTCTATGGATCTGCAATTCACCAGAGTTAAAGCTAGTGAGGGCTTTCTAAAGCACTGTCCCCTCCAGCGCCCAGTAGGAAGGAACAGTCCTTGTGGCAGCTTATTGGACCTACTGCTAGAGCGCTCAGCCCACCTGCTACCCTGCAGGGCGGTGGCAGTGACAGGGTACTGCACTGTCCGAAACCCTACCCATCTCCTCCCCTCCCGATGGCTTAGGGGTCCCCTCTGCTGTGATCCACAGCTCTCATTGCAAGGGTCCCCGTGGGCCGTGGGGTCGCCGCGCCCTACGGCTTCCTTTGTCCCTGCCCCGCCGCCGCCTCGGCTTCTGCAGCAGCCTCGAAGCTGGAGCAGCTAGGCAGGGCGTGCCGGGGTGCTGCTCGGTGCACTAGCACCATCTAGGGGTGGCTGGATGCAGCCCAGAAAGCAGTGGGCAAGCTGACACCCCAGCCTTGGACCCGCTTTGGGTTTTGTGGTTAGCGAGGAAGCGGCAACCAGCCCACCCTCTTGCCTTTCTCTCTCTCCCTCTTTCTGGAGGTGGCGTTCTATCTCCAATCAAATTGTCTTTTAATGGTCGCTGACAGACAAGGAGTGAAACTGAGGCTTTGGAGGGTTGACTTAAACTTTTAATACAAATTATGACAAGACAGAGGGCAGAACCAAGTGTTAAATCTGTGTCTTTGGCTTCTACTTCCTGTGTGACCTTAGCCAGATCAAGTGACCCCAGGAGACCTAACTTTAACGTTAGGAGCCATCCACAAGACTTTCCTTGGTCCTACTTGCAGGGAAGGGCAAGCCAACCACGGGAAAGGACTGTACAGTAAAACCCTGTCCAAGCATGTAAATCAGAAGACGTCGTGAGTCATTGGTCAGGATCAAGAAGAAAGGATGTCTGAGAAAAGAGCCTGCTCCATAAACTCGCCAAATTATCCTGCCCACAAAGGCAGCGCTCCATCGCCCTCCAGGCAGAGGCAGCTTCCTTTAGACTCTGGCTTTGAGGCTCATGGCCAGGGTTATTATCTCCATTTTACAGCTGAGAAAATCGAGGCAGAAAGAGCCATAGATATTTTCTCAGAGTTGAGTCCCAGGGTAGCCAAGAGTGACCTCATCACTTGCTCAGGCTGAGCCCCTCTGAGTCTGGGTGGGAAACAACTTAGGGAGGTTCTGAAATGGTCTGGAAACATTGAGTAGGTATGTGTGCGTTGTGTGTGCGTGTGCGTGTGTGTGTGTGCGTGTGTGTGTGTGTGCGTGCGTGTGCATGTGTGTGTGCGTGTGTGTGTGCGTGTGTGTGTGTGTGTGTGTGTGTGCGTGTGTGTGTGTGTGTGTGCGTGTGTGTGTGTGCGTGTGCATGTGTGTGTGTGTGTGTGTGTGTGTGTGTGTGTGTGTGTGTTGGGTGCAGGGGAGCAGACACTTTAGTCTTACCAACCATAATGTACGTCAGGAATTGTGTTAACATTGCATTCTATGACATTTACCAAAACACTAAATAGATTGAGTAGGTTGATACATAGACAAGCTTACACAAGTTTAATAAAACAAATTTTGTTCCTATGTGACATTAGTCGCAAACCAGGATGCAGGGGAGGGTGCTTCCTTGAGGACTCTCTGCCATCAGAAAAGACCAGAGTACAGTGAGGACTTCCTGAGAGTCCAGGAGGGTGGAGACAGATGAGGAAGCCCTGGTGAAACAAAGAATAGACACTCATGGAAGTGCAGAGACGGTTGGTCGTAAAGGTGCTTTTCCTGCAAGCCCCACTACTTCTGTTCAATTCCCAGAAACCACGTAAAGGTGGAAAGAGAGAACTGAACCTATGAATTTGTCCTCTGACCTCCACAGGCACGTGAGGTGACAAATATGATGCCCACCCTTGCTCCCACATCACGTGCGCCCATGCGGATGAGCACACACTCACAGTAATAATCATAACACTAAAATAGTTCTTTTGAGCGAAGTGATATGCACAGTAGAGGATAATGAAACCTGGTCAGGTAGTCTTAACACAAAGAGCAACAGAAACCCCGCAGCCATGTGACTTTTGTGGTGATCTCCTCCCCAAAGCCACTCCCTGTCCCTCCCCTCTCTGATATGATACGCAGTGTCCCACTGGTTCTCTGCTTCTTGGGCTTCCCTGGTGCCTCCTTTCAATAGTATACTGACAATATTCCCGTGGCTGCCAAGAACTAGGGCAGTACCTGTGAACTTCCTTCCCCTAACTAATGCATCTGTGCCTTACCCTGCTGTACCTTGAACATGCTGGGTCAGTCATTTGTATAGGCTGCTATCATAGTCCTCACCTCTGAGTGTGCTCCTCCAGGTCAGTAAACAAAGAGGGCTTATTTCTTATCCCTGGGATCCTGTGTGACACAGCCCACATCAATTTGTCCTTTATCAGATTCATGTCCTAAGGCTCATACATGGTATGCTCTTGCGACCCTTGGCTGTGTTTAGTCTGTGCCCTATATATCCTACACCACTCGAAGACAACACTATGCGATAGTTTTCCAGAAATCCATCTTGTTGAAGTAATGATCGTCTTAGACATTCAGTGTGCTGGGGGTTAGACCCACTGGCAAATAATCCCCAAATACCTGTACAGGCAGAGTGCATGAATCTCATTACATGCATCCCTTATAGTAACTATGGAAACAGATTGGGAATGTATAAAACTTCATCTAATTTCTATAGTTAATAAATATGCCCTGTTTTTGCAACTTATCAGAAAGTTCTTCGTCTACCCCATTGATTGAAAACCTTTCTAATGTTGCAACTCTTGAGTTCAGCTTTTCATGTTGTGGTAACCCCCAACCATAAAATTATTTTCATTGCTGTCAATTTTATAAGTGTAACTTTGCTACTTTATGAATCATAATGTAAATATCTGATCCCCCAAAGGGGTTGTAACCTACAAGTTGCGAACCACTGCTCTAGACTCACGTTCTCCATAGAAATTGACAAATTACCTCATAAGCTTTGAGGGTAGGGATTACACCCATTATGTATTTATGGATGTTGCGCACTTGTTCCGTGTGTACAGAAGTCAGAGGTTGATATCTGGTGTCTTCCTCTATCATTCTGGGCCTCAATCATTTATGTATTTTTGAGACTTTTTTTTTACTGAACCTGGATTTATTTTTGTCTGTTTCCTCCAGTGCTAGGATTACAGGCGTGAACAATCACACCCAGCTTTTACCAGAGTTCTGGGGATGCGAACTCAGGTACTCATGTATGACTGACTGATCATCAAATACCCGTTAAGCCATCTTTCCGGTCTCCCATCAGTGAAGGTGGTTGGTTGACTTGGTGGGGATGATCTGGTGGGCCACATAGAAAGAGAGAACCTTGTATTCCTCTCACTAAAATAGAACATGAGGTGCTCAGCCTCCCTAGACAAGGGATCACAGCGTATGAAGAAGCTGCAGCTAGGTAGGCTAGGAACCTTGCACAGGGTTACCAAGCTCATTTGGATAGCTGGGTCTAGACCTCTAGTTCAGAGCTCTAGTATCCCTGTTATCAGCTTTTCCACAGGTCTTCCTTCTGTGGGGGGGATTTCACTGTCTTAAGCATGACCTAAATTTGCAGTCTGCTGGAGACCTTCTATTTTTACTCCCAATTCTATTTAAAGCGCAACTCTCTGCCCCATCTCACTCCAACTAAAAGCGTGTTAAAGTCAATGACCCTTGTTTTGATGTCTGATCCTCAAGCAAAGTCTATGGTATCCAGGGAACATTACATCATGCTAGCCAATTAGATATTTCAAAATGCTGCCCTAAATGAGGCCCGAGACAGTAGCATTGGCTATCCAATGGAAGAAGGGTTAGCCCTAGACCTGTCCTTCTCTGACAGGTCAAGTGTGAGAACTTACTGTGTTCCATCTTGGGAGGGTGTGGACATCTCATGGGGTAAATGGACAAATCACATTGGATCTTGCCAAGAAACCAGGTACGGGAAAAGAGCCAGATTGAAGGAGATGCTTTTCTTAATGACCAAGCAGGCCTGCAGATGGAGATAGAAACAGAAGTGTTGTGTATCACAGGCACTCTGGTTAATCAGTGCCCTCCTCTAGGTTTTATCCTTTAAATATATTGTCACTGAGAAATATGTAGGGCACAAGTTAGTATCCCCAATTTATTAAGGAGACTACAGTCTGGGGAGTAGAAATGTCTTATTTAGGATTGCTTGGTTATTAGTGGAGTCACAGCCAGAATCTAGGTCTCTTTCCCTGGACAGAAGTAATGTGCGAGAAGATTTTTAACCTTGTATGTGTGACTGCTTTCAGACTCTCTATTTCAGGGAGGAAAGAGGGATCTTTTGGCATCAGACTTCCAGGAACTGGCTGAGCAAGACCCCGTCTGCCCTTTGCCCCACATCCACTCTCCTTAGATCCTGCATTAAGGTTAAGGGCAGAAGGACTCCGGTCTGCCATCATAAATGCTTGAATAAGATCCTGACTACCTCCCATTTCTGAGCACTTCCATGATTTCTGTCATAACTCCTTGAACCCGGATGGTGCTTCCAGTTCCTAACGGTGGTGGACATCTTTGTTCCTGAGCCATTGTTGCTTTGTGTCTATTACAGTGTCCAGGTTCATGTTATGGGAGTTGAGTGTCTGTGGCTAAGCCGTTGTTTGGAGGTGAAACCTAGCATGCTTTCTTCTAGGTATGACACAGAGCTTAGGTTGGCATTGGCCTTGGGCTCATAGGCATCTGAGTAATGGCTTCTAACAAATGAATTAGGCGTTCATTGGTTTACTATATTTTAATTAGGACATTGGTTGATTGTAGTATGACAGTCTCATTGCTCAACTGTAAAGCCTACCCCATTGGCCATGGCTGGTCCCTGAGGACTCCTAGACTGTGTGCTACCCCCTCTGCTTAGGTATGGTTGAGGACACCTACCAGATCCTACATCAGTACTAAGGTATCTGTCATTCATCCTGTTCTTTGTTAAAGTAATGGAGTTTTTTTCCCAGTCTTGCATTAATTGAGGGGGTGAATCAGCAAGGAAGCCAAATGAGCCCAGAGAGCTGTCTCTGGAATCCTTCAGGGTCAAGAGATTCTGTCTTTTTGTCCTGGGTTGTTATGGCCCAATCAAATACTTCACACATTTCCTGCTGACTCCAGTTCTACTAAGGAGACCTTTCCCGTTCTTCACAAGTCCCTCTGCTCATTTACTGTGTGGTTGGGTCTGAGGGTATCAAGCCTAAGGACTCTTTTCAAATTAAACTAATAAGACCTCCTCATTCTGCAGAAATAAAAGTCACAAGAGGGACAAATGCTTAGTCAACGCTTCTAGCAGGTGTCCCAATTCTTGACCACTCTTTCCTCTGTCAAGCACACCAGGGGGAAGACCATTGCAAGCTTTGCTAGAAAAGGACATACCAGACAAGATAAAAGAGAGGTGCCTTGGCCCATTAATGAGGGGATGGAGACAGTCACTGAGATGCTGTGAGAATCTGATCTATGCTTAGGAGGGGAGGCACAGTCATGGACTACACTATTGCTCTCTGACACTGAATTACTACTGCCCTGATAGTCTAAAAGGTGGGAACAGAGAATGCTACCACCACCCTCGTTCCTTCCTTTCTTATGCCCACTGCTCTTTTGCTGTTTGGCTGTGAACTCACTGTGTAGACCACACTTCCATTGTGCTCAGCACCATCATGCCTCAGCCTCCCGAGTGCTAAGATTATAGGCATTGTCACAGCCAATGAACTCGTGAACTCACAAAAGCCACTCACAAGGCTGCAGAGACTCCACACGACACTGTGACTATTAAGTATTCCACCATGGATGGAGGAGGTCCAGTTAGCTCCACCATGGAGCTGATGGCAATAGATGGCTACTGGAGGAGTAAGAAGCTACTGTCTGTACTTGTGTCGTAGCTGATGACTTACTCATACTCCAGTGGGTAGCTCCACACCCATGCTCATGAGGCGCTAGTGGCCCTGGCTAAACTCAGTGGATCTTACAAACAAAACAAAACAAAAGGACTCGATAGTGAGAAGGGGAGAAGGTATTAGGGGGATGATAAGAGAGGTAGTGTGTGGGAAGCAGATAAGATAGAAAGTGTGACCAGTATGTATCATATTATACTGTGTGTGCACACACACATGCGTATGCACATGCATGTATGCACGAATGAAATGGTCAAAGAATAAATTAACCTGAATTCTATTCCACTGATCTATGTTGTGTCTTCCTTCAAGCTAGCCCGACTCCTGGAGGCCATCTTGACTCCTGGAGCTTTTTCAGATTCGGAGGTGGAGAGCGCAAATCCTGCTGTTCTTCTCTAGCTGCCCCCATAGCAAGTCCTGGAACGCTGGGATCTAGCCATCAGAAAGGAAGCTTTCCATTCAGTTCCAGCTAGGTTTCCTTCTGTCCTGGATCCAAAGTGTATAATGCTTTTTTGTAATCAGGTTTTACCATCTGGTTCTGATGGGCGACAGAGAGCAGTGACAACAATATGAATTGTTTTGGCCTCTGGGGCTTGGAAGCTATCTTGTACCTGACATTCAGCTTTTCTTGCTACTTTTGGTGAGACAATAATTTCTTTATAAAACTAGTCACAGTGGACAGGATCTATTTTGATCATTCTGTATGACTCAGGAGACAAGAGCCATCATCTTAAGAGAGAACCTATTGTTTGAAACTTGGGAGCCTAAGAATGGAAAACAACCATCAGTAAGGGAGGCTGGATTTATTCTGCCCAGCTCCAGGCCATACCTGGGAGGCAGCTGTGGAGAATAAGAGGGCCAGATGCTGACCAGCTGTGATGTGAAGCTGACAGCAGGGTCCCCTCAGGCAGTGAAGTTCACCGGAGAAGGTAACCCTGCCCTCAGTGGCTGAGAGAACCCATCAACCGAGAATAACTTTGGCACTTGATAGTATTGAGCCGGAGGGCAGCTGGTGGCTCAATCTCTCAGGCTAACTATCTTCTATTCACTTCGATATAGCCCCCAAACTAGATCCTCAAAAGTGTGTCCTCCCAGCTGGGTGATTGCTATAAGTCGATGCCTGCTCACCTTTAAGTGCTGTGGCAGCTTCTAAGGACCTTGGTAGATACCTCTGAGAACAAGCAAGCATATCAGCTGTGTACCAGAAGGAAGAAAATGCTTAGCCTGTAAAGATAGCAAAACTAAGTGTGGTCAGCAGAGGGCAGTGGCATGCAAAGAGCAATGTCTAAAGTGACTACAGCTCTGGCCCACATTGGACACTTGTCCAATATGGAGTCAAGCAGAAACAAGAGGGAAGACAAAAGTCTACAAGTCCAACTGACTGACAAAATGTGCATGCTACCTTCCAGTTTTTGATGATCAAGAAAGCAACTGCTCCAACACTATATTCCCCACTCTGTTCTTGCCAACCTCATTCTCCCTTTATTACAATTTTAGTACTATTTTGACTTCTTGATATTTTTAAAATATGGCTTTCTTTATTTATCCTTCATATATTCACACACTGTTGTTTGGAAGGTCCAGAAACAATAATAGTGCGTGACTTCAAGGTTCATCTTTAGATAGGCCCTCCAAATGAAAAAGCTGTGAAGAGAGTTTACAGTTGTACCATAAACCAAATAGACCTAAGAGACAGATATCTACAGAGCAGAATTGCATTCTTTTTAGCTGTCTCTGGAAACATCTTCAAAATAGATGCCATTCTGGGTCACAATGTAAGTCTGAACAAATGCAAAAGAAATGAAAGAATGTCCCATGTCAGGTGCCAGAGTAGAGTTATAAATCCATAGCTAGCGAAAGTACACAAATCCTTGGGGACGGTACAAGACACTCTTGAATGATAAAGGCATCATTGAAAAAATCAGGGAGGAAAGGAAGCAATTTCTAGAATCAAATAAAAATGAAAACACGACTTTTCTGAATATTTGGGCTACAGCTAGGACAAATTTTAAGAAGAACATATGTACTTATGAATTATTTTAATAAGAATCCAAAACTATATTAAATAAATAATCTAATGATGCAACTCAAAGATCAGAAAAGCAAAAGACAAAGGAAAAGTAGAAGGCAGCGATAAATAATAAAAATCAAGCCATAAGCTAATAACATGGGGAAAGTATCTTATTGTCAACATCTTCAAAGAATACCCAAGGATAAACCTAATAAGGAGGTGAGAGATGATGAATGTGGAAAGGCCTCTTATACGGTCATAGATCAGAAAAGTAACTATAGGAAAAAAGTCACATTATTAAAAGCTGTGTATAGATTCAACATAATCCTCATCATAATCCCAGTCAGATTCTTCACAGATACAGAAAATGCATGTAAAGTTATGGAAGCACAAAACAAGCAAGCAAGCAAGCAAGCAAGCAAACAAACAAACAAAAAAGAAGACCAGTTAAAGCAACCCTAAATAGAAAGAGGAATGCTGAAAACATTCATAATACCTGATCCTAAACTATACACTAGAGCCATCATAGCAAAACAGTATGGTGTTAACACAAAGCCAGGTATGTGGGTCAATGGTATAGAAGACCCAGAAATAAAATCACACAGTTACAGCCATCTAATTTTCTGATTAAGTCACCAAAAGCAGCCTTTTAGACAAATGGTGATGGGGAAATTGGGTATTCACTTATAGAAGGGAATAAATATATAAAAATAATACGAGATTCTTAGTTTTCATAGAAAGAAGACTGAAAACCACCTTAATGCAGCTTCGATTGCTAGAGTAAACATCTATAAAACAATTCAGGATATTTATAGAACTGAGACACCAATAAGCTCAGTGGATAATAAAACAAGTGGACTGACCAGTGAGGTGCAACAAATTCAAAATATTTCTGCGGAACTGAAGAATATTTCTTAACTGTATATCAGACAGGCATATAAGTTGGATTTTTTTTAGAGTCATTTTCTCAATGGATGTTCTCCTCCTTTCAGATAACTCTATTTTGTGTCAAGGTGACATAAAATTAGCTTAGTGTGTGTGTGTGCGTGTGTGTGTGTGTGTGTGTGTGTGTGTGTGTGTGTGCGTGTGCATGTGCATGTGACGTGTGTGTATGTGTGTATTGAGAGAGGATCATGAGTAGGAAGGGGTCTTAAGGAGAGAAAGGGGAGACAAAGAGAAAATAATAGAATGTATGTGATATGAAGACAGAAAATGGGGCTATGTAGTTAGGAGTAGGAGACCAGCAAAAGGCAGAGGTACAGGGAAAGGTCAATGGGAGAGATGAATGAAAAAATAAAGACATTTTATACATATGTTGCATATGTATAAAATACCATAATGAAACCCATTACTTTGCATTCTGACTTAAAATGAAAATAATTAAAACATGACTTTTTAAAGAGGATGGGTGGCAGCAAGGCCATGAAGTACAGTGGACAAAGCTTCTAGCAGTCATTTGTTGAGACTTTGTTTATGTTCCTCTAGGTAAAGATCCCCCTTTCTTAATCCAAGTAGCACTTTTGACATCTTGGTCCTAGGGGCCAGGAAAAGAAGACTGTGACTGGGTCTTGATCTCTCTCACCAAGGGAAGATGCGTACACTTCACACACACATGTACCCTGTTGTCTTAGTCCCTTTATTGATTGTCCAGAAGTGAGTTTAATGAAGACAGAATGTCTCTGGTAAACAAATCATTATCCGTGATCAAGGAAGTGTAAACAGAACCTGGTCTGGGAAACAGGCTCTTTGTTTCTCCCTACCACAGACCGAACCACTTGGGCCCTAGGGATTTACTGAGATCTGGAGTCAATAACATACTTCTCAGAACGTAGAGGAAGAGCCTAAGATCAGAGGCACTGAGATCTTCAATGGTATCTTCAACATCAGATCATATTACAAAAAAAATGGAAAAGGGGATTTAAACAGGACTAGGTGAGTCTTACTTGAAAAATATTCAAGAATTTGGGCAATAATATAAAGGCAACGACCATAGCAATACTTAAACCATTCCATAAAAAATAAAGGCAAAAGTTTCTCTCTTTTTACCCTTAAACACACACATACAAGAAGTCCTTACAGCACTTTATCTATCTACTTTATAAAATTTGCCTAGCTCATCTAGCTTTTTATGAAGACGAACTGTTAAGAAAATTATAAGGCAGCAGGTAAATATATGAGGTTATATTTTTTTTTCAAGGTCTAACACATAGTAGGTTCCCAATAGGTAGTTGTTTTCATGATTGCTATAATCCTATAATTGCTGCCATTTTCACTACTTAATTACTAGAGTGGTGGAGGATGCAATTATGTCGTATTAATAATGTAATGCTCATTCTGTCTTATTGATGGTTAAGCTATGTGCCAAAATATCTGCCGGGTGCTTTGCATGCAGATCGACATGGTAGCTGCCTTGCTTTGAGTTCAAAGTTTCATGGTAGCTGTCTCACTTTCTCAGAGAATATTATTAACACCCCTTTACTACTGTGCAGAGAAAGCAGGCATCTTGTAAACACTCCACGGAGACATATGGGGATGTCTTGGTTCAATGCCAAGTCTGTCTGACTCTATACACGCTGCTCTTCCCATTCTCCTGAGCTGTCTGCTTTGGAGAGATTGACAACATATTTTAGAATTATTTCGAGTTATTTCCCCTGTCCCCGCCAAATGCACTTCATATATACCCACTGGCAAAGCCATCTGAAACTTCAGATAAGCCTTCTTGCTGAGAGACAAGCAAGCCTAAAGAAGATTCAAGGATTCCTTCCCCGTTTTTGTCACCTTACTGTCCCCTTCTTACGCTTTTACTCAGGCTGACCCATAGTACGTCTGGAGTAACACGTGCCAGTACCAGCCACTTCTGAGCCTGCTTTGCTATGCTGGCAATACTGATTGCCAGAAAAGAACTTTGTGGCCATAATGTCTCCTAGCAGCGGCAGGTGAGTGGGACCAGAGCTGAAAAGTGTTCCTTGTGGGTCCTGTGCTTTCTATACAAACCCTGAAAGAGCTGTCTGTCAGTTTGCATTCAGCCAGAGCCCCTTAGAAGCACTTAAACACCTCAAGTCATAGGAAGTTCATCATCTCCCAATGAACTAAATTTTATGACTGTAAAATTCTGCTAACTTGGATGTTGGCAATAGACGTTTATATTTAAACATTTAGGGGGAAAATGGCACCACTTTCTGGTGGTCAATGTCTCAATATATAGCAAGAGTTTTTAAACTGTCCTTAGCTTTTGTTCAGCTAATCTCATTCCTGGAAATTTATACTACCAAAGAACAGTGTCGGGGGGATAGCCTCTTTTTAATATTGCAATAAGATTTGTAGTATCTCGAATGTAAATGAAAATATGCATCATTAAGAGTTTCTGTTGGCTTATCTGTTGCTCAGGCAACACGTGTATAAACATAAAAGGCTCCTTCTCAAGGAGTGTTCTCTCTTCAGTAGCATGTCCTAGACCAACTAAACGGGAAACCCTGGGAAGAAACTTAGACACAGGTATTTCCTTCAAGCTGCTTGGGTAACTCTCATGAATAGCCAAAGCTAGCAACTGTTGTTTTAGGAAGAGATTTATAGTCACACAAAAGCCTTGTTAAAGTAGACCCTTTAGTATTCAGAAGGGAAGGGAGTTGGGTGTGTGTGTCAGCTGCTTTCTTCAGGGCCATGATACCCAGGTGACTGTTCAGCACTGCCATCTTTGGGCTCAGCACCTGGGCCATCCTGTAACCACACACACACATCAGCCATCCACGACCACTTGTTATGCCAGATGAGCCTCCCAGGTCCGCTGCAGAGATTGTCATTAATTGTGATAATAGGAAGCTCGGGTGTGATCAGTAGGCTTACTCTCTAACTGGCACCATGATTCTTCACTCATCCCTTGCAAAGCGTGAACCTTCATTTCTTTTTGTAAAATGAAGTTGATAACTCCCACTTCACTGGAGGGCTGGGAAGGTGGAAATGGAGTATGGATACAGCTACCCTGTGCTGTGTACAGAACAAATTGCCCATGTCTTTGGAAGGTCAGTGGGGAAGGAGAACGGGTGCTTCACGTAACCATAGTGTGGGAGGCTGAGGGCGCTGCTTTAGGAGGAGCCAGAATGCTCCTGAGGTCAGTCCTGTAGCCCTTTTCTCATCCTCTGTCTGGGGAGCTCGGTGTCTGTCATTTCTTCTCACTACCGCCTGATGTGATCAGAGCCTCCTGATGGTTTCTGCCACAGCTTTCTCTGCCTCGCTGTCACTAGCATTCCTTACGAGTATTGACCTCTCTCTAAAATTACATTCCAGGAGTCAAAGCTCCTACTTTTATCCTCTCCAGACATGTCTCCTACACAAATTGACAAAGTGACCAGGTACTTTGTTTTTCTTCCCAGTCCAGTTTCTGTTAGGCACCATTGCTGAGGGTTCCATCGGGTTTCTGGTCCTTTGAGTTCTCTGATCCTCTAGTCAGTAGATGATGGCCAAAGTAAGATATTGGGAGTGTGTTTCTGAGAATCACTCTTGAGCATCTCCTAGGTTGGGTATGTATTTGGTCTTCTGTTTGTTTGTTTTGGTTTTATTAAAAATAAAAGTCATTGCTGCCTGATGCTGTGGCTTCAGGCACATATATGTACTCTTGCATGGGCTGTGCTCTGGAATCAGAAGACTATTGACTAGCAAGTAGGAACAAACACAATGAGAATGGAGAAATCTTTTTCACTGCTTCTTCCACAGATAATATGATGCGAGCTACCACTGTCCCTTACTCAGGCAAGTATGTTTGCTATGGTTTATTACCCAGTGTAGGACGTTAGCTGAGGAGGACCCTGATCTGAGTCTTCATCATACTACTTGGTTTTCTAGCCTCCAAAAGAGCAAGCTAAATATTCCATTATGGTAAAGAAATGCTCACAGATACAATGGTAGCTTTGGAGATCCCCTTTCACTGCTCTACCTCACTGGCTAGTCTCAAAGAAGTCAAAGTTTATATGATAGGTTATTTATCCATGCTGTAAACTCACAGAAATGTACCATTTAACTATGAGCAGAAGTTCTAGTCTTCACTAGGACCCAGAGTTGCCCCACCTAAACCTCTCCGACTCGCTGACCACCAGTCTTGTGCTCATGTCCTCCAGGGCATGCTCTGACCTTAAGGCCTTGGTGTTACTTCCATCCTCCTTCACCTGTATTTTGCTGTTCCAAGTGGAGCACTGTGTATTTGCAGAGCATTCGAGTGAAGTTAGCTGTAGGTAGAGGAATCATCAAGAGGTCAGGCGTGTTAAGAAACACCCGTCTGTTCATGCAGGATCCCCTAGTCTGCACTTTACCTGAAGTCAAACATCTGGATAGAATATGCAAAAACCAGACCACGTATCTGGGTGTTCTGCACATGGGGGGTGTTTGCCAGAGAACACGGACCATCTGGTGATTGTTGCAGCTCTCACTTTCTGTTCTTGGGTTAAGGTTCACTGACGTTCAATTCCACAAACATTTGTTTATGCCAAATGAGTTGCAGGGAAGGTATAGATTAACAAGTCCCACTGTGGAGGAACCCTCAGGCCAGAGGAATGACAATGAAGACACAGGCAAAGAGAGCAAAGGCAAAAAGAGCCTTGCACAAACCCATATCAGGGGTTGTTCATAGAAGGGCTCCTGACAGCTAGTCATGGCAACCAGCAGACTGGAACTGGAGCTGGGAGAGTTGTGCCTTAACAAGGCACAAGGCAACGAGGCAGCCTAAGGTCTAGGTATTGAATCTCTGGAACGGAAAAGATCTTTTTTTTTGGTGGGGGGAGTTGTTCAAGGTTAAGACTAACAGTGAAATAAAACTTGGACACTTATGGTGTAGGAAATTATTATTCTTTTTTTTTATTTTTTTTATTAACTTAGATATTTTCTTATATACATTTGAGTATTATTCCTTTTCGGTTTCGAACAAACATCCCCTCCTCCCCTTCCTTATTAGGTGTTCCCTCGACCCTCCCCAT